>NW_026867538.1:0-90000 GCF_020745735.1 Hemiscyllium ocellatum
AAGTTCATCTACCTTATGTCTTATACTTCTGGCTTTAAGTATACACACTTCAAGCCACCTTCTGTTTACCGGCACCCTCCTTCGAGATCGATGCCTTGTTCCCAACCTCCCTACACTCAAGGTCCTGTACCATAAAGCTACATCCAGTTCCATGCCCCTGCAAGTTAGTTTAAAAACCCTCCCAAAGAACTCTAACAAACCTCCCCCAAGGATGCTGGTGCCCTCAGTTCAGGTGGAGACCATCCTGTTTATAGAGGCCCCACCTTCCCAGAATGAACCCCAGTTGTCCAGATACCGGAATCCCTCCCTCCTGCAACATCCTTGTAGCCACGCATTTAACTGTTCTCTCTCCTATTTCTCGACTCTCTATTACGTTGCACGGGTAACAAACCAGAGACAACAAATCTGTTCGTTCTAGCTCTGACCTTCCAACCTAGCTCCCTGAAAGCCTGCCTGACATCCTCACCCCTCTCCTACCTATGTCTTGGTACCAAAGTGGACCACGACCTGGCTGCTACCCCTCCCCCTTAAGGACCCGGAAACACGATCAAGACATCACGTACCCTTGCACCTGGGAGGCAATATACCAATCGTGTCTCTGTCGCCCCCGCAAAACCGCCGATCTGTGCCCCTCACTTTTGAGTCCCCAATAACTATCGCTCTACCTTTCTCCGCCCTTCCTTCTGAGCAGTGGAGACAGGCTCCGTGCCAGAGGCCTGAACCTCATTGCTTACACTGCTAAGTCTCCCCCCCACAAGTATTCAAAACGGTATACTTGTTATTGAGGGGAACGGCTGCAGGGGGTCTCTGCACATGCTGCTTCCTCCCAGTCCCCCCTCACTGTCACCTATCTGTCTATAACTTTCGGAGTAATTACTTCCGAAAGCTCTGATCTATGACCACCTCTGCTCCCCGAATGATCCTGTAGTTCATCCTAACTCCAGCTCCAGTTCCCTAACACTGTCTTGGAGGAGCTGGAGATGGATGCACTTCCTGCAAGTGTAATCAGCAGGGACGCTAATGGCACACCACACCTCTTACATCTTGCAAGAGGAACATTGCACTGCCTTCGCTGCCATCCCTCTAAAAGGTAAACTTTAATGGAAAACATCGATCCCAAGAAACCAACCACAAAATGCAACACTTACCTGCTTACCACAACGGGTCTTATTAATAGGTTAGAGGACCTTCCTGGGTGGGCAGGCTCCTTCGAGATCGATGTAGTGCCTCGGGTTCATCGCCTGTGCACTTTTATAAAGAAAAACCTTCCCAGGTATGCAAGCGTTACACCAGCTTCCGGGTCCGCTAGGCGCTTAAAAAAACTTTAAATTTTAGCCGTTAAAAGAACAATAACTGGACTATACCGCGACTTAAAAAAACCACCACCAGACAGCTGTTACCTGCTCTGCCGAGAGAGTAAGGAACCTGCTCCGCCGAGAGAGTAAGGAGTGTTTACCATTCATTGCACTGTCTCTGTATGTGACTCGATACCCACAGCACTGCGGTTACCATTAAATTGCATTGCATACGATTCTAGGCCAACATCCCCGTGGGTTCCATTGACTTGTTCTTTCTCGACGAGTTCGCCCAGATGCATGATTCCTGATGAAGGGCTTACGCCCAATGCGTGTATTCTGCTGCGTGGTTGCTGCCTGACCTGTTGTGCTTTCCCAGCAACACACTCTCGACTCTCCCATGTCGACCCCTGACTTGCTCTGTGTCGACATATGGCTCCAAGATCAGCACTGTGGTTTTCATGGACCTGCTCTGACTCCTGTTTTATCCGGAATAAAACAATGGTATCGTTACCACTGACATGTTATATCTCACGATGTAACTTCAAACGCACAGCCCAGTTGTTCAAACTGACCTGCTCTGGACCAGATGTGATAGCAGATCCACAGCATTTTCGTTGCTATTGATCTTTTTTGAGTCTACATGTGAATTCAGGTACTGCGATCCACATTGAACTGCTCTTTTTCTACATTTGAAGTCAGATCCACAGCACTGTGGTTATCACTGAACTCTCTATTTTTTCTTGTGATTCTAGGTCCACAACACCTTTGTTATGACGTTTCTTTCCTGTCTCTGTATGTGACTCAAGGCAGACAACATTGTCCTGTCACTAATTTGCGCTGTCTCTGAACGTCACTCCAGACCTTTAGCACTGTGTTTATCATAGACTTGTTTTATCTTTCAGTGAATCTCCTGACAAATAACAATGCAGTTGTCAGTGACGTATTCTGTCACTCCATGTAACTTCAGACCAAAGCACTGTGATTACTGATGCCCAGCTCTGTGTCCACATGTAAAACGAGACAAAATGCATTACGAAGACCACCGACTTGCTGTGTCATTCCAAGTGTCGCTAGATCCATAGCACTATACTCATTACTGGTCTTTTGTGTCTCTGCTTGTCACTCCAGACCCATAGTATTGAGGTCAACATTCGCGTTCACTTCTCTGCATGTGGTCTCAAGCCCACAACACTGTGATTTCCACTGACCTGCTCTCTCGACATGTAAACCTGAGCTGTCAGCCCTGTCGGTGCGTCTCACCTACTCTGGACTGACATATAAGTCTCGGCCTTAACACAGTGGTGACCACTAATCTGCTGTCTGTCTGCATGTGAACACACATCCAAAGCACTCTGGTTGTCATTGATCTTTATCTGATCACTTTATCATTTTTATAATTGACCCGAATGAGGTCGCAGGAGAACGTGAGTATTGCAGATGCTGGAGTTCAGAGTCCAAACGTGTGATGCTGGAAACGTAGAACCGGTCAGGCAGCATCTGATAAGCTTGAGAGTCGACATCTCGAACATAAGCTCTTCATCAGGAATGCGGGGTGGCTTCAGGTGGCTAAGGACAATTGGGAGTGGGGAGGGATTGAGAGAAGATCACTAGGAATGCGATAGATCGATGGACGTGGGGGTAGTGGTGGTAATACATCGGAAATGAGAGTGGAGTGCATAGGTGGGAAAGAAGATGGATAGGAAGAACAGTTCAAGAGAGTCGAGCATCATTGCCAGGTTGGATCTGAGATAACGTTGCGGGGATGAAAAATCAAGAAGCTGGTAAAGTCTACATTGATCCTATTAGGCTGGAGGTTCTCATTCTGGAAAAGGAAGAATTCTTCGTCTCGGCATTTGGTGGCAAGAGTTTCGTGGTTGAGGATGCCCTGGAGTCGCATGGCCTTGACGGATTGGGACGGAAAGTTGAAATGTTCGGACAAAGTGTGACGTGATTCATTAGTTCGTATGTCCAAGAGGAAATGATGGATTAGTAAATTTGGGCATGACACTAAAGTTGGTGGAGAAGTGGATCATGCAGAAGGATGTTGCATTTTCCAGAGAGCTATAGAAAAGCTGCAGAGATGGGCTGAGAAGTGGGAATGGAGTTTAATGTAGGTTTGCTCTCTGAGCTGGAAGGTTCATTTCCAGAAATTTCGTCACCCGACTAGGTAACATCTTCAGTGGGCGTCAGGCGAAGCATTGTTGATAGAATTTTTGTTGATAGACTTCCAGTTGGAATGTCATGCTTCCTGGAATTCTCGTGCGTGTCTTTGTTTGGATTGTCCGAGGATGGATGTGTTGTCCCAGTCAAAGTGGTGTCCTTCCTCATTCAACACAGCCAAAACCCTAACCACCTTACCATACATCAAAGAAGTTTCAGAAATGACAGCCAGACTACTAAGACCCCTCGGAATCCGAGTAGCACACAAACCCGCTAACACTCTCAAACAAAAGCTAACAAACTTAAAAAGACCAGTACAACCCATGGACAAAACCAACGTCATCTACAAAATTCCATGCATGGACTGCCACAAACACTACGTAAGACAAACAGGAAGAAAGTTAGCCATCAGGATGCACGAAAACCAGCTAGCCACAAAAAGACACGACCCTCTCTCCCTCGTAGCCCTACACACGGATGAAAAAAAAAACATTTCGATAGGGACAACACATCTATCAAGGGACAGGCTGAGCAAAGACATTCCAGAGAATTCCTAGAGGCCTGGCACTCTAACTACAACGCCATAAACAAACACATAGATCGAGCCAACATCTATCAACCCCTCAGAAAACGAACAGGAAATGACATCACCACAAACCCCTGGAACCCCATTCAGGACAAACATATAAATAGAAAGCAGGTGACAACAGCTTCGCTTCACACGGAGGTCGCCACTAATGATGCTACCTACCCAGGTAATGAAACGACTGGATGCCAAACCTACAGCTCAGGGAGCAAACCTACACCCTAAACTCTCAAGATTTTCTCGAAATCAATCAGAGTCCTCCTCAGCATCTCCTGCCGAGAGCAAAACAATCACAACCTGTCCAATCACTCATCATAACTGCGATTATTAATAACAGGCAAAATCCTAGTCAATCTCCTCTGCACCCTGTCCTTTGCACTCATGCCATTCTGATAGTGCAGTGACAAGTATTGCACGTATTAATCAATGTGTGGATGAAGCAATGTCTTAAAGAATTGTAATGAGACTTTATTGCTCACATCCTCCCAAGGGTAATGATGGCTAGTATTCAAGGATTCATTAACTTGTACATTGAGACCCCTTTGTTCTCACTACGTCCAATGGACCGATGATGCATTGGGCTTATCCTTCCATTTTTAGACGTCTGAAAATGCTGATCACACTTAACAGAATTAAATTACACCTGCCCAATTTAGCAGCTGATCAATATCCGGATGTAGCCTGAGATCATCCTTCCTCACTATCATCAACATCATCAAATTTCGAGTCATTTGTAAACCTCCTAATTATCCCTTTAACATTCTTATCCAGTTTTTGTACATGCAGTCCATAATCAAAAAAATACAGCTTCGTTATTTAAAGGTAACCAGTTAAAACTGACATAAAGAAGCGTTTCTTTCCTCTGGGAAGGTTTCAAAACTTTCGAGTTCCCTTCTTGAAAAGAAAACGAAGCAAGCACATTCAGTTTTTGAACACGTATTGAGAGAGATTATTGATGAACAACGCGGTGAAAGCTGATCAAGGAAAATGTAGTAATGTAGGGTTGAGGATAATAATGGAACAACCACGACCTAACTGAATAAAAACTGAAAGAACTACGCATGCTAAAAATTCGAAGAAACAAATTCTGGAAAACCTCAACACGTTTGGTCGCTTTTGTGGATATAAATCGCAATTAAAGTTTTGCATCGAGAGAACTCTGGTTCACGCATCTAGTTCTGAGGGAGGGTCAGTCAACCAGAAAGATTAAGTCTGACATTTCTCCACAGAAGCTGCCAGACATGCCGAGTTTTTCCAGTAATTTCTGTTGTATGCTGTGTTCATGATTTGGGGTTCCGCAGGTACGATGAGCTGAGTGGTGTACGTAGGCCGTATTTTCTGTGTTTGAACGACTCCACGGAGAACGTCTGCCTGCCTCTCTTAACGAAACGTGCAGATGGATTATAAACATTCTTACTGTGTGTATTGCCCTCTCAAAGATTAATTAATTTCCTGTTAGAAGCCAACCCTGTTGGAAACTTCCCTCCTTGTTTGCACAATATGGATAGAATTGATACAGCTGATGGTTTCTTGGTGTTCGGTTTGAATGCAGGATAAGTTTTGTCTCTAGCTCCGTGCAACTGTGGCTCCCAATTTCCATTCCAGTCTATGTGGCGAGACGCGAGTAAACGATGATTCTCTGTGTGGTACAACAGGGTGATGTCTAACTCCCCTCTGAGTGAAACATCACGCCTCCCAAAACTTCCCGAAAGGAAGGGTGCATAATTGTTCAATGACTTTATCTGAGGGGTGTGATCTGTGTGTGTTCCAGCATCGAATCATGGAATCAGAAAATGTCGGTGAGGCACTTAAGCTCATTGAGTCCACACCGTGAAATGTTACTCAAAATATATACTTGCCACACATTGCGAAACTTAACGCATATCATTTAATGTTTGGACACGTCATGTGGCTCATGCAAGAGGTTCTCAAGGATTGTGAGGTTTTCCAACTTAGTAACCACCCAGCCAAATAATTCCAGACTCCACAATCCTCCCTCTGAAGGGTCTTCTCCTCAACTCCCCTTTAAACCTTTTGCTTTTCATTTTCAAATTATGCCACCTGGTTATTGACCGTTCGATGGAGGGAAACAGCTGCTTCCTGATCACTCTGTTCGTGCCCCTCATAATCGTGCACACCTCAAACAATTCATCCCGCGACCTTCTCTGCTTCAAAGCAGAAAATCCGAGCACATCTTGCTTCCCTCTGATGCTAAACTGATGCATTTAATATAGATCTTTACTGTGTAGGTACGGATGGTTCTGCCCACGATACTACCATTTTAAACTAACTTTGTCTGCCAGCACGTAGCTTGTGTCCTTCTTACTCTACTCGTTCATTTGTAAATCTAAACACATTTTAAGCTTTGCTATGATACCCAGTTCAGTCACCTCTCCTGGCAGAGTGGTCCCGAAACCTACATCCCACACTGTAAAAAAAACTTACATCATATTATTCCATATTAAACCCCTCACCTTAAATATATGCCTACCTATATTTGACATATCCGCCCTGGGGGTTAAAAAAGAGTTCTGCCTGGATAATCTATCCTCGCATCATTTTTTTGTGCTTCTGACACTTGGCCCCTCCTACTACCATAGTCCAGGGAAAACGGTCCAAGGTTTTGCATTCACTCTTTGCAGTTATTCCTCTCCTATCCTTACAAACCCTTTTTGGAGCCTCCCCAAAGCTTCCATATCATTCCCACACTGTGGCGATCTGGTCTGATCATGGTCTTCTGACTGCCGTGTAACCAAAGGCCGACACAGCAGCTCAGCTGCAACAAAGACAATGTCAACACGGTATCCTGCCTATTCTGTGACATTTGCTCTCGTCCCTGTCATTGTGTTAGAACTATGACCTGAATGGTAAATGAAACTTGGACAATTTACGTTTGTTGGTGTCATTTTGTTTTATTTGTATGTGTGATAAAGCAGTGCTTCAGGGCTCATTGCATTGAGACTATGAAATGTCGATTGAATTGGTGAGATGACGGATCCCTCCATTCGGGAACTCAAATGCTTTCCAGAGATGCATGATTCCTTTTCTTCATCGCTGGCAAGAAAGGCATGCAGCACATTTGGAAGTGTGGGCATGCCCCATCAGTCTTCACTGAAATTGTCTCATCACATGGTTCTTTACTGCAGTAACTTCTCTCCAAAACACATGGAATGATTGGATCTAGGAGACAGAATAAAAAAGAAAAAATATTCTTCAATGTTAACATTCCACACACGGGGATACCCTCCTGTGGTCTCACTGGCCGACATAAATCTGGAAAATGCAGATTGCAGTCTCTCGTTTCGAATCGTAATTTATTGGGGTCGCAATAGTGCATATTGTTTGAAGTGGTTTCTATTATTGTTTGTGAATACCAGAACTGCATGCAGTGCTGCAGCTCTGACCTGCTATTGATATAGCCAAATATTTATGAAGAGGGACTTCAGTTTGCTTCAGGAAGTGAGAATCGATAGGAAACATCAGCTGGCTTAAAAGTGAACAGATCCCCTGATCCGTAACTCAGTGACATGATTATTCAGAGTTGTTGCGAGATGGAACATCGCTGCCAGGGAGAGAGGTGCAGGCAAATTCGGCAGAAGGTTTGAAAAGAGAATTGGATATTTATTTGAAGGGGGTGAATTGAGAGGGATGTGGAGGTAGCGGTGGAGAATTGCGTTAACTTTTCAGCTCTTACTAGAGCCGAGGCAGAAACAATGGATAGAATGGTCGTGCTCTGAACTGGAAATTCTAGTATTATTACATGATGGACAGCTGATGAAGCCTTGCGCAAAGCGGGGTGATTTCAGAACAATCTTAAAATTGAAAATAGACATGGTTATGGTCAAACAATTTCTTGTGCAGCGACGTCTTGAGGCAGCGGCAACATGGACATTTTTAATAATATAGCTTAGATCAAAGAAGACCGGACTTGGAGGAATGGAGATATTGTAAAGGCGTTCAAACTGCAGCCACTGCAGATGTCAGACCAACTACACCCACAACTACAACTTTTCCCAATGTTTCATCGATTCCTTTCCTGCTTGAAAAATCTGCCAGTATCACCTTTGAGTACACAACTCTCTTGGGGAGAGAATTGTCTGGATTTACAACAATCCAATTGAAGACATTTCTCACCAAGAATGTTTTAAATTGTCAAAACTTCATTCTAAGTCGAGGCCCTCTGGTCCTACACTCTCACATACGATCAATCGATCTCTCACCAGTAAAACTGAAAAGACGTTCAAGAGTTGTTTATTCTTCAATAAGCTCACCTCTTATTCTTCGAAACTCCGAGTACTCATCCAACCTACTTAACCTCTCCTGCGTAGACCGTCCGTCCATAACTAGCATCAGCCCAATGAACGTTCTGTGGTCTGCCTTTAGTCAGGTACGCTACCCGAAACTGTTCACAATATTCTATTATGCTGACTCGAGTCGTGTTTACCTTCAGTGATACCTCTTGTATTTTATAATCCAATCCATTTGAATTTAAAGTCCAGCAATGCCACGCGTATATTAAAACAAATCTGGTGAACTGTTTGCAAATGATTCTGCGACAGAAATGTTATGACACAACTTTGGAGCAGGTAGAATTTAAAGCCTCCATTGCAGTACGACATCCCCCTTTCACTGAGTTGTCGCATGAATTGCACAAATTATGATCAACATCTTTCTCTGTGCAATTTTTGTTTCTTCCAAGATTATAGAGAAAGGAACGAATGAAATATTGACGTGAATGAACGCACATGATCAACCCGAACAGAAGCAAAGAGCAGAGTGACCACCGTTCAAAACAGTGCTTCCCTCCTTTGCCCACAAGACGTTGTGCAAATCACTGCAAGGAAGATTAGCTGAGGTACTTACAATTTTTCTGGACTTCCACCAACACCAGCTTTCCAAACATCAATAGCAGTGTCACCCACATCATCACTGCTGTTGCGAGAGGAAAACTGACAAGATTGAAACACAGATCATCTATTTATGGTTTCAAAGAGGGCCCTGTTTTTCATCACAGACGTAATTATGACTGGCACCAGTTTGAATTCTGTTAAAAAATAGATCACTAACTGAGACAGGGAGTGAATGGAACAGAACTTCAAAGCTATCTCCTTAAAGCTTACATGATGTACCAAACAAAGTTACCGGCCTGAGTAATGAGAGAACTAAAGAAGATCGAAATAATTTTATTGATAGGAAATCAGTAACACGATGAACCTGTTTAGATCCTCGAATATGCTGAGCTGCTCGGAAGACCATGTATAATCTGTGGGAGATCTCCATCTGCCTGCCTTAAGACCACATCCCTTGACACCCTTGCTCAATAAAAATGTTTCTATCGCAGATTTAAAAGTAAGAATTAAATTATCAGCAGCCGCATTTTGAACATGACATTTCCTAACCGACACTTCTCTCTGCGTGTAGAGGTGCTTTCTATTACCTCTCTGGAATCTCACTGTCAGAATTCTTAAATAATTTGGACATCACTTCCTGGAAACAGCAGTTATTGCATGTTCTTAGTTGCCCTCACGAGAAAGTGGTAGTAAGCTGCCTTGTTGAACTGTTGCAGTCTGTGTGCGGCAGGATGACTTACAATACCCTTCAGGAGGGAATTTGACCCAGCACGTTTTTGACTTTTAATTCAAATTGTACACATTGTTTCTGTTTATCTTCCCTGACTTTCGCTCCTCATTCCCTGAAGTCGTTGATTAGACCACCCTTTCACGGTTCAAAGTCCAGAGATGAAAAGGGTCTCATCACTCCTCAGAAATTAACACGTGATGTACAGGGTTTGTGCTTGTGCCCTTGTAATGAAATCTTTCCAGGGCCTAAAGCTCCTTCCTGCAGACGTTAGCAGAGGAAATGGTTTGTGTTTCGGGTATTCCAAGAGGATTGGAATTCTGGTGCTATCTGTTGTATTATGTAACGAGCTATGTCAACGGAGAATGGAAGCAGATCTAGAATTACGAAATCCCTACAGTGTGGAAGTCGGTGATTCGGCCATAGTGTCCACATCGATTGTCTGAAAAACATCCCACTGAGAGCCACCAGAATGAGGGCAGAGCCCTTGATGTCCTCGAGATGAATAGGAGCAAGGCGTTTGCTAACTCAGGAAGTGACAACGCGTGAGATACAGTGAAATTTCGATGTCTGGATACTGATTTGCCTGGCCTTAGAAGAGGATAATAGTCGTAGATATAAAGTATTCTGCCTGGATCTCGGTGGCCAGTGATGTTCCACTGGGGTCTGTTCTGGGAAACTTGATCATTATGATTTTTTAAAATGATTTGCATGTGGAAGTGGAAGGGTAGTTAGACAAGTATGCTGATGACACAAAGGTTAATGCAGTTCTAGATATGTGGAGTGCTGTTATAGGTTGTAACGGGAGCGTGACAGGATGTAGAGCGGGACTGAGAGATAGCAGACAGATTCTAATTTGAAAAAACTTAAAGTGGTTTCTTGTGACAGTTGGAATTGTAATGTTGATTACGGGGTAAAGGCAGGATTCTTGACACTGTGGTGGAACAGAGGGATCTTGTGATCCAGGCACATAGATTCCTCAAAGTTACAACCCAAGCTGAAAAGGTTGTTCAGAAGGTGTATGATGTGCTGGCTTTAGTTAGCAGCGGAATCAGATTACGATCCACAAGCTTATGCTGCAGGTCTATCAAGTCCTTTTTGGACCACTGTTCGATTGTTGTGTTCAGTTTTTCGAAAAATATGGAAGCTTTATAGAGGGTGCAGTGTACTTTTATCAGGATGCTGCGTGTACTGGAATGATTGTCTTATGCAGAAAGATTGAGCGAGTTAAAGCATTTCGCATTGGGATGAAGAAGGAGGAGATGTGACTGGGAAAAGGTATACAAGATGATGAGAGGCATAATTTGGATGTGCCCGTTTTCTACCGTATTTATTTGGAAGGACTAGCTCTCAGAGTTGTGGAGTATAAGATCATATCAACTTTTGGAAGAATCTTGTTGGATTCAGTTCTTTCATATGTAAATGTCTGAACTTTTTTTGTAAAGTTGCATTCTCAATTGAACTTTCATAACAGGTGCCATGCCAGCTCACATAACGCATTGAAGGTGTAAGGTTGAAATCTGTCTGTCTTCGTCACAATGTTCAGACTGATTCCATTGCCTTAAGAAAATGTAGAATCTTGCAGGAATTCATGCAGTTTTTGAGTAAAATAAAATGCAATTGTGCAAGGACTAATTGACTGCGCATACTTTTATGTGTGTGCATGCATGCTGGTGTGTGTGTGTGTGTTGGGGTTGTGAGTGTCAGTGAGAGAGTGTTTATATGTATGTGCTTGTGTGGGTATGAGTGTTGGGGTGTGTATGTGAGAGGCTTAGGTAGAGTGGATAGCCAGAGACCTTTTCCCAGGCTATCCCGTGGGGACATAATTTAAGGGAGATTGGAGGAAGATTTGGGGAAAGATGTTAGAGTGAGGTTCTTTACACTGGAAATTGTAAGTGCGTGGAATGCCCTGCCAACGTTGGTAGTAGAGTCAGATACTTAAGTTACTCTTGGATAGCTGCATCTTTGATAGTGAAAGAATAGGAATGCATAATAATTTGATCTTCAAGAGGATAAAATTTCGGCATATTATCAGGATCGAAGAGACTGTAATGTATTGCACTGTTCTGTTCTACGTTCTACGTATATCGTTAAATGAAAGTGATGCATGGCTGAAAACTGAACAGTGTCCTTTGATGTCTGTTTGGTTCTGAAAAGACAGGAACTAATATAATGTTCCCTACTTCCGTCATTTCTCTCTGTAACTCTCCCTCTCGCAAGTATATGAGAAGGCCAATCAATCCCTCTATTCCGACATCGCAGAAAACTCTTTCAGCAGTGAGTCAGGTCCTAAATCCATTTATTTCGTTAAAAATCATTCACTTTCACAAACAAAACATTGTTTGCCTGTTGGATCATTGTGATTTTCGCAAATTATTCATTAATATTCATCCACTGGTGAACACTTCCATCAGTCGTCCGCACACCAATCATTGCCTACTCCCGACATCATCCATCGCGCTTCTGTGTGATTACCTGGGCCACCTCCTTCCTTTGAAATCCGCTTTTTAAATCTTCCAACTGATACTCTTTCTATCAGAAATCGGACAATTGAATCCAAAAGATAAATGATTTGTTGCAGCACAGAATGCAACCACTTAGGTCTGGATCTAACACTCGTTCAAATGTTGATAGTACCTCGAAGCAAGGAATAAATCGGTATTTCCAATTTATTCTAAAATGAATCTACTATCAAAGAAGTGAGTGTTTCTTCAACTGTAGAAAGAATCAGTGACTCTGCCGGTGTAATATTGCGAAGAGTTTAGATCACCTTACTTGAGAAGGTATATAGTTATACTGGAGGGAGTTCAGAGGAGTTTCAGTCACTTGAGTCAATTAGTGAACATTTGACTTATGAAGAAAGTTTAAGCAGTTAAATCGGAGACTGCAAAATGATGAGTACGATTGTGCAAGTATACGAAGAATGGATGATTACTCAGGTCGGGATTTGTTTAAGGATAGGTCCAAGTTTTAAAATAAAGGGTATGAATTCAAAGCATAGATGAGGAAGAATTATTTTTCAGAAAGAGCCTTCGATTTGTGGAACTCACTGACGCGGAATGCAGTGAATGCCGGGATACTAGTAAACATAAACAGGAGGTGGACAGATTTTTAACTGACTTCGGCTGAAGAGATGGGACTGGAATGTGGAGTTGGCTGTTGAGAAAAGTTCAGCCATGATTGCATTAAATGATCGCTGGATTGAGCAATTGCCTATCCTTCTCCATTTCCTTGTTCTTTGCCTCTCACACAACACAGTTAACGCTGGGATCGATTATTATAATGAGACACTGACATGTTCTCCGCCCCCTTCCCTCCAGGAACACCATTCTGTTACCTCCACTACACCTAAATGATTCAAAATGTTCCATGTGTACTGACTCTAATTGGCTCGCCTGTGCCAAGCAATAGTCACAGATATGCTGATGTAGTTCTGTATGTATATTCAAGCAATCCCTCAATTTCAATAGCATTTGTTTTTTGAATTATTTAAAGGCAGCCTACCCTTCCCCTCCCTTTCGGTAGCACCAAATTTCCAAATGTACCATGTCTCTGTTTTCCACTAATTGCAGCTGCTTGGGACTCACCGAGTTAGATAAAACTTTGATCAATGGAAATATGGTTGGGAATTTTTAACAGAGCATTTGGATGATTTCAAAGGCAATCAGACTGAAAACAATATGGTTTGTTGAAAGATCGTGGTTTGAGGAAACTTTTTGAGTTCAATGACAACGCGCATTTTAGAAAAAAGGGAACACTTGGAAGTGGTAAAACTAAATTTCATGAAGGCAAGACATAAGGTTCTCCTGCGCAGATTTCGAATGTTCCGTGTGCAAACATGGTATACAGGCATGGAGAGACGAATGATTGCTCCAGGACGAAGTTAACAAGTGTTTGGTACCTTGCGTGTTCTACTTTGCCAGTCGTGCGGCAGGGAGTTACAGGCTGAACCCTCAAATGTTTGCTGTATTTACACACCGTTCACACAAAGGGACGTGATAAACTGTTTCCAAATTTGTGGATGGCAGAAAGATAGCCCGAAAGAAATATAACTCAATAAGACAGTTCTGAACATGAGTGCAGAATTGTATTTAACATTGATAAGTTTAGGAAACGCTCTTGGGAAGAAGAGTCAAGGTAGGAGAGTAATCATGATTCATGGGTCATGAGGAGGCGCAAAGTAATAGGGGAATCTTCTGGGCGTGTCCACATATTAATGGTATAATTAAGAAGGACCGTTGTCTTTGCCATTCGAGACATCAATTATAAAAGCAGTTGGTTATATTGGATCTGTACAGAACTTCAGTTTGGGCACAGCTGAAATATTGTGTGTACTTCTGGTCATCAGACTACCGGAAGGATATCTTGTACTGAGGGAGAAAAGAAGAGTTGGCAAATTTAATTGAGTAACAAGCTTACAGAGAATCAATTTCTACACATTTCTGTCTTAATTCGGCAGCCCCTAACTATAGCCTGCCGTTCTCGCTACCCCGACGAGAGGAAACATCAACTCGACCATAAATTTGTCTTTGTTTTAGGCAGATCACACAGACGCACATATTCATACAGCTAGAGAATATTGTTTTGTTAACATATAAATAAATGCAAGAGGATGAAGTCTATACTTCATTACTACAGGACATTGGTGATACAGCATCTGGACAACTGAGCAGTGAACAATTTCAACGAATGCAGATGACTCGAAACCTGGGAGAACTATAAACTATGGGAAGGACAGTGCAGAGATTCAAAAGGACACTGGCAAATTGGTAGATTTGGCAGGTGAGAGGTAGACACATTTCAATTCAGAGAAGTGAAAGGGGATGCACTTTATTGGAACACAGAAAAGCAACATAAAATTGGGTTTGGGTTGTACAGGTGGCAGAAATGTAAAGGGGGGCAGGCGCGAAGGAGCATGCATGTAGCTGCGCGCAGATAAGAGACATTGGTAAGACAAAGTGGGAGAAGAGCAAAGAAAGAATAAATTAGATGCGACTGCTTTCCCTGGAGGGAAAAAGGCTGAAAGGAGATAAGAAGGAGATTTCAAATTCATGGCGTGGGGCTGAAGTGTGTACACAGGGAGAAGGCTTTACCATTTGTAAAAGGAACAAGAATGAGATGGGCGTATGGTCGTATTGTTAAGTGGTGTGCAAATGAAACAATAGTGAAGAGAGTAAGATCGTTTCCACCCAGCTAGTACACAGCGTCTGGAATGCATGACCTGGAGATATACTCAAGGCAAGTTCAATTTATGCTTTCAAGGCGGACGTCGGGATTTGTTGGGGTGGAAATGAGATGCAGAGATCTGGGGAAACAGTTACGAAGTTTACATCAGAACGGCAATGTACACAGCCCGCCAAATAGCATCCGAGTGCGCCCAAAATATTCTGGGGACTCTGTGACCTTGGAATTCGACTTTCTCCCCCATGCTTCCACCGAGCAGAACAAACGAACGAACTGTTTGCTTCCTTGCCGATTTTGAAAATGATTGGGAAAAAAAAAACTAGTACTATGTGCTCAGTCAATGTGTGCCCAACATTTTATGTATAACCTATTCTGAGGCTGTGCCCACCTGAAGAACACTGTTGCAAGAATCGGCGAACTCACGCACAAGTGCCACACGAGAGCCATGAGGATATTGAGTTCAGTTGGTGATTAAGTTCACTGTGGAAACTACGTAAGGTTGGACTGCTTAACCAGATGTTCCCCAAGAGGTGTAACTTAAAACCAGCTGAATTGTTAACCAGTCCTTGTCCGTGCCGCATTCGGCGCCAAATGCACAGAGAACACTGTTGAAAGCACAGGATGTCTGGCAGTTTTAACGTAGAGAGAGAGGAAAGCAGACTTAGCATTTCGAGTCTGGTTGGACATTTCTGCACAGAGAAACCCAACTATTCTGGCAGCAAATAAGTGCAGGGAGAAAAAAATAAGAAAGCGGGAAGGAGGGGGAGAGAGACAGGAAAAGAATGATAGAAAACAGAGGGTGGGACGTTGTTCAAGATCAAGGAATGAAAGAGTATCGCAAATGCAGAGGAATGAGATTTAGAATGAAATCAGCCATGATCAGTGATTTGATTAAAAGTTAGAGAATATGAGAGACCTGCAGAGAATGGGCATGGTGAAGATATATCTGTTAATGTGAAAGGCTGGGATCCGAGGGCACAGCCTCGGAGTAACGGGACAAACTTTTAGAATTGATTCAGGACGAATTTACCCAGGCAGAGAATTGGTGAATGATGAAACTCATTGCTCAGAAGGCTCGGGAGGCCATGTCATTGAGTGCATTTAAGAAAGGAACAGACTAGCTCCTGATTGGAAAGACAATCACGGGATACTGGTGGGCTGGGGGGTCGGGTGGAAGGCAGGAGCTCTGATCGAATGTTGGACCATGTCCAGGCACTATATAGCCAAATTCTGCATTTAAGTTTCACAAAAGTATAATTCCGTGGAATGAGGCATCAGGCTTAATGACCAAATGAACAACATGAGTCCCTTATGCGTGTATGAGTAGCTGTTCAGTGCAAATGAAGCTTCACATTGCCAGGCGTCAATGCTAATGGATTGGAGTGAGTCGAGCTTGACCAGCAAGAGAGTGCCGCAGTTTCCGAGAGCTCACGCTGAGAAAATGATCGCACTGTCAGCGGGTTAAAACTGTGGGAGCGCCGTACTATCGGAGTGTCAGTGTAACTTGAATAGAACGGGGGAGTCATGAGGATTGAGAAGCCACTCTGAGCTGTACTGATCACAGTCATGTGAAAGTGTCAGTAAAAAGGGTGCACGAATCAATCTTTCGGATGGACTGCACTGAGGCCAGCACTCACTACTGCAAAGCCAGATCTGGTGGAGCACCACACTGTTGGAGAGTCAGTTCTGATGTAATCCTGCACAAAAACATAGGAAATCCAGCATGATTTGCGGAATGATAGTGTTAGGTTGGAACAAACGGGACGGGGTCAGAAGCAGGAAATTGAGCAAGGCTTGCTATGCACAGAGATCTCCAGACATACCAGGACAACCACAAAATAGCGACACGATTATATTGATGTCTGTCATTCCTTTAGCTAGTCCGTGCCCTCACTGACCAACATACAAGTTCATGAACACATTCATCCCGTGAGAATCCTACCTGCCATCCATGACAGTTCCAAACTTTTCTGGGGCATGTCCATCTGATGAGAGGGTTGAACCCTCCAGAGTGGTCTGCAAAGTGGCAAACAAATGGGAGGATATTCCAGTCGGTTGAAAAAAATTCTCGGGTCTCAAGAATTCATTGGACCAAACGTGGCAGAGATGGGGGCCTTGAAAGTGCACGTTTCCGAGAAACACTGGGAAGCGATAAAGGAATTGTACTACAGGAGAAAATAGCTGTGTGCATCTCGCATTCGAACGCAGCTTTTGAACATAAGTGAAGAATTGTGTGTGTGTGTATGTGTGTGTGTGTGTGTGTGTGTGTGCGCATGTGTGTGTGTGTGTTTGTCTGTCTGTTTGCTTTTCAAATAAAAACCTGCTCAAGCACTACAAAAAAGTCGATTAGAAATCACTTTTAATGGATGGAGAAGTTATAGACATCCATCTTTTTAATTCACTCATGTCACGTGGGTATCACTGGCTATCCAGTATTTATTGCCCAACTTTAGTGTCAACCTTAACAAAGTGGTTGTGAGTGCCTTCTTGAACAGCTGCAGTCCATGTGCTCGCCATGGACTCACATTACTGTATTGGAGACTGTTCAGAAATTAGACTCAGTGACACGGAAGGAAAGGCCATTTTGGATTGGGGAAGAGCACTCAGAAACACACTACATTATAGTCTTGTTTCAATTTAACTGAATTTCAGAGCTGAGGGGGAATTCCAGCTCTTGGCATTCAGGTCGCAAAACTGGACTCGATCGTTGTCAAGGGAAAAACTCTCCATTGGTTAGGGTGATAATGATAAGATAAGACAATTGTAAGGTTTTTGGAGGTCAGTACGGAAGCAATTCCTTTTAAACTGAAACAATATCTGTACGATTCTAGATTAGTGGTGCTGGAAGAGCACAGCAGTTCAGGCAGCATCCAAGGTGCAGCGAAATCGACGTTTCGGGCAAAATCCCTTTTTACCTCTAATATCTGTACGATATCTAGGCTAGACTGACAAGTAGCAAGGCAAACAGAAGTCTGAAGGACCTGGCAATCAGAAGCCAGGAAGGACTTTTGTCCAAAACATCGATTTTCAAGCTCCTCGGATGCTGCCTGGTTTGCTGTCGTTTCCAGAACCACACCCTCAACAGACAAGTTGCAAGTCACATCCATGTCGTGCACATGCCAAGTTATGTCCCCAACCAAGAAGAGACAATCGAACAATTGACCCGACTCATTGATTGTTGTTACAAGCAATGAGTCCTCACTATGAATATCCTGGACATTATGTTTGATAAGGAACTCAACTTGACTCACCACAGAAACATATTAGCGACAGGAAGAGGTCAGCGACAAAGAATACTGTGGCGAATAACTCACGCCTTGACTGCCCAAAGCCTCGGCATAATCTATAAGGTACAGCTCATGAGTGTGATGGACGACTGCTCACATGTCCGGATGAGTGCAGCTGTAACAACACTTAAGAAGTTTTGAACCATCCAGGATAAAGCAGTGCATGAATGGCATTATAATGACAATTATCCAATCGCTCCGAACGCCCACGCTTAGTAGTAGCAGTGTGTTCTTCATATAGGATGTCTTGACAAAATTCAAGAAATTTCCCTCAAATCACACTGTCAATCCTCATGACCAATTTGCCTTACAAGAAAAAGCGTAGCAGGTTCATGGAGAAGCTATCACCTGCAAGATCACCTCCAAGCCACTCATATCCTGACTTAGAACAAACAAAAGAAAGTATATCAAAGGAACAGGGCCTCAGCCCTCCAAACCTTCGCCGAATATTATACCCTAACTGAAATAAAACAGAAGCCTTCTGCGCTTCTTCAGTCTGTATCCCTCTATTCCCTCCCTATTCACTTACTGATCCAAATGATTCGTAAGTATCATCAACGTGGTTGCTTTCATCACCTCATGTGGCAGTGCGTTCCAGGCTCCTACCCATCTTGCTGGAAGTTTTCCCTCGCACATCTCCATTGGCGAATACTGAAGCAACGTTTTCATTAAACATTTTTACAATTTCTGTGGTTCATGCATAATTTCAACTGCACGCCCTTTATCCTCAAGTGTGCCTATTCTTTCCTTAATACTCACGTTCTTCTCATCTATGCATGAAAAGTCCGAGGATTCACCTTGACCCTGTTTGCTGAAGATATTTCGTGGTCGCTTTTAGGATTCCTAATTCCACATTTAACCTCCTGACTAATTTTCTCTATCCACCCAAAGTGTTTCGTAAGTTTGTACCTGCCTAGATATATTCTACTCATTTTCCCCCTTTTTAACTCAGCTTACAATTCGCCTTGTAACCCACAATTCCCGATTCTTGTCAGGCCTAACCTTCAAATTAGTTTAATGCTTTGTAGTTTAATCAACTGATCTATAAAAGCCTCACAATTTCCAGACGCAGATTGGCCCTCAAATAACCGTGCAATCCACATTCACCAGTTATTAGCTAATTAAATGCAATTGATCCCTTATAAATAAAGCACTCGAATTAGAAGGCCACTCTTGTCCTCGTCCATGATTACTCGAAATCTTATGAATTTATAGTCACGAAGTCCAAAGTGATCTTCTATTTAGCATTGATCTACTGTTCTGACTCACTCCATATTCTCAAGTCGAGTAAGGCCTCGTCTCTAGTTAGATTGTCAATGCACTGTCTCAAAAGCCATCCTCCAGGACACGTCCAATAATTTGCTCTGCATCTGGTTCCCTGGATCTATGTGAGTCCCAATCAATAACGGGAAGGTAAACGTCACAAATCACAAATACCCTGCTTTCTCCAAACGGTTTCACTAACTCACTACATATCTGCGCCTCTGTCTCCTCTGAGCCCAGCGACGTCTCTGCCTATTCTTACTCTTGCAGATGCCGATCTCAGTCTCACATTTGTCCCGACTCCCTGCACTGACTGTTCGTTGTTCCTGTTCTGATCCAATGCTCCAACGGCTGAATTCTTCAGAAGATCTCTGGCCAATACATTTGAAATTTTATAGTTGTTCCTTCACTGTTGCTGATCCAAAATCCCTCCCTGATATCATTGTGGGTCAACAATAGCCTGCAGCCTTTTAAGATGTGTGCTCATCACCGTGTTCTTAAGAGGATATCGGGGTCGGCAATGAATGCTGGCCAACCAGAAAAGCACACGTCCCGCAACCACACCTTAAAATAAAATTCCATGTCATGTTCAATTTCAAGGATCCAACTTAATCGGGTAATAGAGCAGTCAAGGAGAATGTTGGCCAATATTTCAAAGAGAGTACTGTGCAAAATTAAGTTGATCAAACTATTTAAGGTCCTAGTCACACCACTGCTCTAATTTTGCAAACAGTCTTCTTTAAACCGATATCATAAAGAAGGATGAGCTTATTGGTTGAGCCAGAATTTATTACTCATCTCTAGTTTCCATCTATCCATTGCCTACGCATTCAGTATATATTTAACTATGTCAGCTCTGATCAATGATTCAAAACAGGTCATCTTTCAATCGAACATAACGAACACGTGCCCAATACAAGAGAATGGAAGACCTTGGATGGTGGGAATTGCGTTGCTTTTGAAGATGGTCGTGGTGGGAAGGTTTGCATTTTTATTCTGTCCAAAGCATTAATCATAAAGTAACTTATGGTGGACGCACAATGTCCCAGTAAAAAAATCTACACTGGGATGTTGCCTGTTTTCTTTCCACCCTCAAGTGATGCTATTCGACTTGACTTGTAATCCGTGGGTGTCTGGTGTAGCCTTCAGTGGAAAATGTAGTTAAATCATCTTAAAGATTCAGTGCACATCTCTGATCACCATATCCCGAATGTCTTTCCCACTGTATGTATTTTTATCTTCCTCATGTTAATCTGTCCACCACATGTAATGTATCCGAACCATTCCATACTGATCATTTCTTACTCCGTATCTCAAGATTACTTTCTCCATTTGGAAGAAAGATAAAGATAAAGATAGGCAAAGATAGGCAACCGTAGAGTAAGATCCAATTTTTAGGTAACTCCTCTTCTACGCATGTGTTTGCAGTGATTTAATGGCTTTTCCAGCAAGAGATTTCCTAATTCTGTGACTGTATACCTCACTTTGAATTGAGTGTTTGATTTACGTTGTATGCTGCACAACTAGAATTCATAACCTGGTTCGCCTGAATCATGGATCTTGATTTGAAGTCAATGGATTTTATTTCCTGTTTGTCTCGATTACTCTAATTTAATAGTTTGACACTCAAACAAATTACTAATATCACGGAAACGGTTTCTCAATATAATAGGGCTTGCATTGAAGAAACGTCGATTTTTTTCAGCAGTCAACATCAGTTAGTCCGCAACATCAGAGCCTACTTCAAGTATTCAGTAATCTTCCAGATAGAGGGTATGTTTTATCCTATACTTGGAGATGTAGGTGTTACTTATAAAACTATCACTCCGGTGTTGGTTATATAAGATTATATATAACTGTGTTGTAATGTTCATGAATAACATTTAACATGTTTGCCAGGATTTACTCATTTCTAAGCCAAATCATTCTCCCAGAGGCTGAACGCGAAAATCTGTTCTTGTTTTGCTCGTACTACAGAAATCTGACCGATTCATAAACACTCTTGAAGTTCTGTAATTCCAAACAAAAAAAAGATAAATTATTGCCTTTCTTACATATTATGGCATATATTGGTTGAAAAGAATACTTGAATTGATTGATGCGTATCCTTGAAGGCGTTTATGAATTTTCCATTGGAAATACTTAAATGAGATGATTAGATGTCATCGTAAGTCACAAGGTGATTACCTTTTCTTTATCATCGCATTTTATTTGTTCCTTGACAACCATGCATAAATGTACCTGCCAGTCTTGATGATTCGTTGAACCTGTTCTCATTTGCCACTGTTTCGACTGACTGCATTTTGAGTACATTGCATAGCAAAGTTTAGTTTCGCTATTTTTTGTTATATAATCCTTAACTGGGAGATGCACAAGTTAGGTTTAGAAACATCGGGGTAAGTGTTTTGTTTAGCTCCACCATGTAAAAATAGAGTGACGTCCTATTATCTTGGATAAGTATTCACACTGCAATATATCTGATGGCACATACAATATAAATCTAGAATATGTAAATTGGAATTATCTTATGATCTATTGGAAAAGATGTGCTTTATTCGATCTGTGGTTATTTGTGTTAAGCACTTATATGTCGATCTTGCCACATCTTGCTTTTTGTATCGTAAACGGCATGGCTTATTCTGTCGAGTTTATTTTCACTCTATCATGTGCATGTCACATTTCACTCTATGATCTGCTTCTGCTGCACACAAATAATCTTTTCACGATATTTAGTTGCACGGGAAAATAAATCAAATCAAATGGAATCATAGACTGTTGAGAAGAAAGCGGCATACTACTCTTAAGATGCAAAATCACGGTACATTTTCAGGATAAAAAGAAGTTTCAAATACAAGATACCATGAATTGAGCACAAGCAACTGACAGCACGCGCAGCATACTATAACCACAATCGCTATTCTCTTCCTGTAGTATCTGGACTTTATGTCTGACCAGAAATGTGTGTAATTGATCAACTGTGAAAGCAACCGAGATCCAAACACAACAGGGCAGGGCCATAAGAAACAGAACAAATCTGAATGCACACAGAGAGGTGATGTCCAGGAATGCAATGGGGCAATGAATATTGTTAATTCTGTCTATCAGAACATTGCAAATAATAAGTATTAGGTCTGTTCCTGGAAATGCCAACAAGCAGCAAGTCACGTATTTGGACAGGCTTCAGTATTCTCGAATCAGGATCACAGTTTCAATTTTATCGATGCACAGATTCAGGGTGGAGGGGTGGTAGTAAGTTATGAGGAGATGTGGCTCAGAAGGTTTTCACACAGACAGCGTAAAGAGGCTAGCATTCGGCTTAATTTTCTTCACTGTTCAATGGAAAGAATTGCATGCACCATGAGGCTGTTTTTCCAATCATTCAGCATGATAATGTGTCCCTTACTGTTTCAGCTGGCATAAGCACATATGTAATCTTTCCCTGGAATATAGATAAGGGGCACCTAGTAAATAAATAATTCATCACCTAACAATCTGTTGAACTTAAAATAAATGGAAATGAAAGATAATTGCATCAGGGAATTGTTCAGTGACCATAGTCACTTGAAACTTCATTTAAGACTTACTTTAAACACTTTACGAATCCCAGTTATCTCAGGAGATGTAGCCTTAAGTTTACTTACCAAGGCGGTATTTTCCTCTATTTCTCAACTACAATCATCAGTTTCCCCATGGAAGTAGAATAAAATAAAATGGGATAATGCACTAACATTACCCAGAACTCTTGTACATCGTGTTTGGAAACGTGGCTCTTTGATTCCCTGGCAAATTGAAACTGTGACCATCAGTCGAGAAAACTGAAGCCTTTGCAAATGTGTCATTTGTTACTTTTTCGCAATGACATTCACACAGCTAACACTTGTCATTTTCAATGTCCTACTGGACAGAATTAACATTATTACTACCGCAATTTCATTCATTGATATCACTACTCTGTATGCTTTCAAATTTGCCCTGTTTCTTATGACAATGCCCTGTTCTGTTCAGTCCACATTTGCTTTCATATTTTATCGCTTTGCCCCCATTTCTGGTCACAAATTACTGTCAAGATACGAAAAGAAGAGAACGGCGACTGTGGTTACTGGATATTGCAAGTGCTGTCAGTTGGTTCTGGTCAATTGCTGATAACTTGCATTTGAACCTGTTTTTATTAGTGAAAATGTGTTTTAATGTTGCAGCTGAACACCACAGTATTACTCCACTTTCTTCTGGACTATGATGTGACTTGATTTTATGTTATTTTTTTTAGATTAGATTAGATTAGATTACTTACAGTGTGGAAACATGCCCTTCGGCCCAACAAGTCCACACCGACCCGCCGAAGCGCAACCCACCCATACCTCTACATTTACCCCTTACTTAACACTATGGGCAATTTAGCCTGGCCAATTCACCTGACTCGCACATCTTTGATTGTGGGAGGAAACCGGAGCACCCGGAGGATTATTTTATTTATAATCCTGTGTAATTTAGCACAGTGAAAAGGCGTTTTGTGAACAGCACAGGTATATCATAGTAATCAAGGATATGTAGATGGTAGAGTGAAAAAATAGCTGGACAGAAAAAGCCATGCATTTTACAACACATAACATATACATGAGGCAGAACAAAATTAAAAAGTTGAGCAAAAGTTGTAGAAAAAGACTGCATTCATCAGTCTAATAAGTTCAGAGAAGAAGCGACACTTGAACACATTAGTTCATGTCCTAAAGCTTCTGTGAATTCTGCCTGACAGAGACGGTTGCCGGAGAGTAATTCCGACTGGGTTGGGTCTTTAATGATGTTGACAACTTTTCCGTGGCAACGAGACGTGAGGATAGAGTCCATAAATGGGAAATTGGATTCCGGGATCATCTCAGCTGTGCACACATCCAACTTTAGTTTCTTTAGGTTCTGCGCAGTGCAGTTGTCGTATCAGGCCGTTCTGCACCCGGCAGTATGCTCTCTATGGTGCATCTGAAAAGGTTAGTGAGGGTCGTTTTGGACAAGCCAAATTTCTTGCGCCGCCTGAGGAAGAAGAGGTGTTGTGACACCTTCTTGACATTATGCTACATGGGAAGTCCAGGACAGGTTGTCGGTTATCATCACTCCGAGGAACTTGAAGCTCTCAACTCTCTAGAACTCTGTGGGTGACCCAGTGGTACAGTGGTTAGCACTGCTGTTTCCCAGCACCAAAGACCGCATTCATTTCTCGTTGCAGTCGACTGGTTGTGTGGAGTTTGTACATTTTCTGCATGGGTTTCCTCTGGGTGTTCCAGTTTCCTCCCACAGAAAGAAAATGTGCAGATTAGGTGAATTGGCCATGCTAAATTGCCCGTAGTGTTAGGTGAACGGATAAATGTAGGGGAATGGGTCTGGGTGGGTTGTACTTCAGCGGGTCGGTGTGGACTTGTTGGGCCGAATGGCCTGTTTCTACACTGTAAGTAATTTAATCTACTCAGTTGATATAGATAGGATTGTACTCTCCTCTTTTTTTTCTGAAGTCCGTTGTCAGTTCTTTAGTTTTGCCAACATTGAGGGAGATAATTATCATTCTACAACGGAACAAAACCCTCCATATCTTTTCTCTCTTCTGAGCTCTCATCGTTGTGTGATAGCATTCCTAGCGTGGTCGTCTCGTGCATTCGTTCAGCACATGTCGTGGGTGTGCAGGGAGTATAGTAGGGGCTGAGAACGCATCTTTCTAGGCGCCAATATTGAGTGTTTTGACGGAGGAGATTCAGTGGGCTATCTTCACTGATTGCAGTATATAGTTAGAAAGGATGTGCTGAGGTCCTACTTCGGAATTTTCAGATCTATCGTATTTGGTAATGTTGTTGAACACACGGCTGTCGTCAACATTCAAATCGTGAAAATAAAACATACCGCATATTTTCTTTGTAACACAGAAATATCCAAACGTTCAGTGCTCTCAGAAATTTAGAACAAGAATGATATTTGCATCAGCCTCTCTCTTATTCTTTCCACAGTTCGCAGTTTGTTGATGTAGTTTTCACCTCTATTTGTCAGTCTACTGTAAAGAAAATTTGTCAACAGCTAAGAAATCGGCATCAGCAAAACCCTAAGCATGAATAGCAAATCGCTTAAGGAATAACTCATTCGATTTTCGCAACGATTTGAGCTTGACTTCGAGAATCTAGTGTGAGACAAGCCATCCTTGGCGGAATTGGACAAATTTACTTATTTTATCAACGTCATGATTTGTTTGAAAAACTTAGTTTCTCCCACCTTCAGTCCAGGAATTGAAGAACTAAGAAAAAAGCTGATTAACATTAACTTCAAGCTTGCCACATGAGAGAATGAGAAAACTTGACAAGCCTTGACGTGAATTCTCACTTATTATTGAGTAATTGAACTTTTAATTTCATACAAATTAATGAAAGAGCGAGTATCTGCACATCAAATCTTCTTCCAAAATACTTACTACAGTCAGAAAAACAGAATCATAATCACGTATCCCTTGTTCTTATAATTTGATACAACAATTGTATAACAAGATTAGGTGGCAGGCCAGCAATATTAATGGGTCACATATAATCGTCAGATGCTTCTCCAATCGAGAAGTCAAATTCTACAATCAATTCAGTCTTTAACATTGGTTAAAATATATTAAAAAATTACAGTTTAATGGGACTTTGGCATTATTGTAGATAGTGGGGATTGGAGCGACATTGTGGCTCAGATTTTAATTATGCTGCCTCCCAGCGCCAAGAATCAGTATTCAATTCCACTCTGTGTGGAATTTGCATTGTCTCCCGCCTATTCTGTTTTCGTTCCAAAGTCGAAACTTTCCCTGTTTTGATATATTGCGAAATGCATGGTTTGGGTGGCTCAGCCCGGTATCCGGTTCAGAGGATCAGACTGGACCTGATGGGCCGAATGGCGTGATTCCAGCAGTTTAGGTATTATATAATACTACCAGCACTCATGGGAATATGGAACGTTTTTACATGGATAATGAACAGTGCACAGGTCTTTGGGAAGGAAGACCAGATACAAAGGAAATTGCGAATAAGTGGTGAGTGCAATGATATTATCAAGAACCCGTGGACGGATTCGGCCCTTGCACGTGATCCTGGATCCCATGAGGAAGTGGCAGAGACAGATAGACAGAATGATAGGAAAGCAGGGTAAACAATTGTCTCCAAATTTTCAGTCTACAAATTTATACATCCTGCAACATTTTGCAGACCACTTTACAATATTTCCTCAGCTCCCACATACGTTACCGCCCCTATTCTTCCAATCTTAAACTCTACACTTCATTACCTGTGTAACCCGCTGACCATGCAACTTCCTACTTTTTCTCACACTCCATGTTCGCAGAGTATTGCTGTCTCGATTTTGCAGTCCCATAATTTTGAAACCAACGTGAATCTATTTTGTGTGTCATATAGCTTTATTTTAACAAAGAGCGTTTGTACTCTTAATGCTGCATTTTACCCGGTTTTCCCTCTCGCCGACATTGCCACCTCCCTAGGTTTTGCCCGCTTCCACGATGTTATGTCTGTTCAAAAATGTCCTTGGCGAAATATTGCACATCCTTCCGAATATTTCCCTTGAGAAATTACGCCCAAATGTTTTGCCCAATTTAAAACTTTACTACCTCTTAATATTGTAACTGATTTCCTTCATCTATTTGCTATCCATGCACACCCTATCCCTATCACTCTTTCCCCAATGCCTGACCAACAGTATGTAAAAACACCTCTGCATTTCCACACTCGCCACTGCTCCATTTATTTCGTCGCAAGCAGATCAATGGAGTGAGAGGGACGGAGAGAAACGGAGATGGTGTAAGAAAAAGAAGGGAGATAATTTAGAGAGGAGGAAGTGTAACGTCTCAGAAAGGGGAAGTGCATCAGATAGAAAAATGTAGTTAGACAATTTAATGTCCAGATAAAGTGGGAGAAATTTAAAGTGGAGAAACAGAGAAAAAAAGACAGAAAGAGAAGAAGTGGGAGTGAAATCCCGGAAGGGAGATATTTCTTTAGTACTTGCCCCTCAGATGACTCATGCAATATCCAGTCCTTGATACTCTGTACCGTGCGTACTTTCCAGCCATCCTCCACTTTTCCGTTTCCGCACACTTTCCATGTCAATATTTTGCCCAACGCAATAAGCCTCTCTGTGAATCCTCCGTGGAGCACACCCCAATCACATCGATCGCCCAGTCACCCATGGGTAGGGATCAATGCCACATTATACTGATCTATTAGGCCTTCACACAGATGGATCCATCCCCGACCACATCAATCACACAGTCTTGAAGTTTCCATCCCCAAACAATCCAATTCTCCCTTTGCTAATTTCGGAATTGGATATTGGTTCCGATCATGTGGAATCTGTTTGCATTAAGCTGACATACAAGATACAAAAATAGTAGTGAGTCTGGAATCGCTTTTTTGGTAGTGACCCGAAACTGAAAATTGAAATAAGAGCAATATTAGAAAAACTTCTCAGGTCTGCATGTCAATCCCAACCAATACTTATTCCACTTCTTCCCGTTTGATACCAATTCTACTTTCTCTTGTAAATCATGGTTCTGTCATGTTTTGCAAATATGCAAGACATGATGCTGCCGTTCATCCACGCGGTGTTAGGATGCGTTTTTTTTTACTTTTACATAAACATTTCAGTTATGTTCCCGAATCTCACATCGCCATCATGTATCTCATATCATTGGCCTTTCCTCCATTGAGATTCGGAATCTCATCACAGAGTTAAAATATTGCCATTAATTCCCAAGGACTGTCAGGAAAAAATACTATTAATTATTCATTCTCATTATCCAGCACCCATGCTGGGTTGTCATGTTTTCTCTTGGATTCCTCAAACTACGAGTTGTGGAACGATGCTGTCTCAACTCCAGGAATTCCTCCTCTATGGAGACGTAACTCATTGATTTTGCCAATCCGGATGCAGATTTAAGTGATCAATGATTGTACATTATTCATTCTAACATTGCTCTTACTTTTAATTTCCAATTTCAGGTCACTACCAACAAAACGATTCCAGACTTACTACTATTTTTGTGCCTTGGTGTATGTCTGCTTAATCCAAACAGATTCCACATGATCAGAACCAATATCCAATCCCATTATTATATTTATTATATCATTATCAAACAATCCGACTCCATTCCTTTTGTTGTGAATGCTCTGGCAAGAAACCACGAGCCATTTATTTTCTTTGAACATAATGTGTCAGTTTCGTTGTTTTTTTTTACTGTGGGGCTTTTGAAAATGGCTTTTGGTTTTGCTCACTCACTTCTCTTATTCACCATTCTTTCTTGACTCTTCTCCAAGATTCCTCATCCGCTTACTTCTCGCATAGATTCCAGGCCCCCTGTCATTTTTCGTTTAAGTCTTCACAATCACTGTCACAAATAATCCCTTTTGGACATCACGTCCAAATCTCTCTTTCAGAAATGTGTTGCCCCGCCCTCTGAGAAGAGGGAAGCTTTGTAATGTGCAAACCTGAGACACTTCTGATAATATTGTTCAAACCTGCATTACCCTTAGATTCTTTTTCAACACTGACAGTTTGTTTCTTGTCTGGATATTCTTAATGAAACGGATAATGCATGGACTGATCGATCAGTGAGTTCGTTTGATCGATTTATCTGTAAAGTAATGATTCAACATATTCTTCAACTGCTCTCTGAACTGAGTCTGCATAACAAAATCGATCGCGGAGTTTGTGCAGCAACTGGAAAGCTGTAAAATGCAACCTAAATCTAACATGTACCCATGTGCATAAACAGATTGAAATCCAAAATGATGCATACTTATACAAATAGAAAACGCAGTGAACATTGAATATAACAGAATGAAATTGTTTCCGATAACAACTAAAATATTGGATATTCTTCAAATCTCAATCACTGAATGTTGGCAATTCTCGTCTCTGCCGTGAACCCCGAGACTCCAGCTAGCTCTAATTGTCTCTAAATTTACATGACATTGAAAATATTGCACAACCGAATCAGTGAAAATGGGAGAGTTGGCCTTAAGATGTGGTGGACAAATTTGATTGTGACTGAGGTGTGAGATAATGGAACTTTGTTATTATTACGCAAAACCAGAGATTTTCCTCGGAAAATGGAGAGAACGTTCACACATGGCATGGAGAAGAAAAATAAAATTATTCCCAATAAATAATCGGAATATGTCTCAATGTCTGGTCGAGGATAACTACAAGTACATCAACCAGAAAGATGAATCATCAGAAAACGACTGAGGTTTGGAGACAATCTACAGTTTTTATTTGCATGAAGCAGGACGAACACCGTCACTACATTAACTGCGAAGAAAACAAGAAACCACGTCAAACTCGTGGTAAATCACCATTTGATTGCAAGTTTGTTCAGAGTTTCAATTGAATCAATGCTTTGGTCATACCTTTGGACTTCAAAAATGAAATGAGCGTATCTTAATTATTGTAACAACTTGCAGACAAAAAAATAACACGCCACAGTCTTTCCAAATACACAGCCACACATCCATCAGAACAGACAATTACGATAAAATTCCAAAATACTCCATCACCCTAGAACAGAAACAGATCACTTTTTTATTGTACGGAGACGACTGTTGAAAACATTGCTAACCTAAGAGATTCTTTCCCAACTTCTTGTGCACAAACGTAGGTCGGATATTTCTACCTCCTTGTATAAATTGTTGTCGATCCTGAAGTAATGTCTTCGCATGGAAATGTTTGCACTCTTGTACCTGTCTGAGAGGACTTCAAAACATTGTCTCCTTCTCATTGGAACATTCCTTCTTCCTCCAAAGTTTTGTCATATGTTCAATACACTCATTTAGAAAATAAATCAATAATAATATCAATAATAGAATATCCAAGATGAATTTGCAAACAGCAAGCATGATCAGTACAAGACCAGTCTCCCTCCCAACATCTCCCCACTGCTGCAAACGTGTGGCATATGAGAAAGAGCAAAGTCTGTTCTGCCAAAAAAAAAACAACGAGAAGTATCTAATCGAGGTGCATCAGTTCAGCCATTCAGTGCTTCAAACCTGCTCCATCAATCACTGATTTCCTGGCTGATGGGATCGTTTCCCGAGGGTAACATTGTCATCCACTCCTGACCACCCTTGTTTTTATTGTTATTCATGAATCTATCTTCATTTACTTCAAAACGTATTCAATAACTCTGCCTTTACCCCTCTATGTGGAAGATAGTTAATACACTTCTTTTTTCTCAAATTAAAAGAAAGTAAGCAACTCGACACCAATTCGATGAAAACAAACACAAAGGCAAATCACAATTGGTCTCTCGTGCTGACAGAGGGAATCTTGAATAAACGGATCATAAGTAATGAGAAATTGAGGTTCGAATATGTTGGAGGGAATCAGTCGTTATCGAGTCATGAGATACCTGAAAACAGATCGTTCACAAAACCACTGTTTACTTTTTATCCGGTTTCCCCATCACTTCTAAAAAAAACCTATAAAACCGTTGTTGCTCAGATCATCAAATAGCAGTATTAAAAAAAAATTCCCCTTCCTATTATTCAAGACAGGTGATTGAAGTCACAACAAATTCATCACTATTTCACCATGAGATGCAATGTCATGTCATTGGGATTAATGTGATTTCATTCTAATAGTGTGTGGAAATCTTTACGCATGTGTTACATATTAATTACATACAAATGTGCCAACGTAAATTTGACTTACTCTCCATTACCTTCTGCAGTCTTACGTAAATAAAAGCATCTGATTTATTCTTGGAATCAAATCTGCAGCAAACAGCGATCTTAATTCACTGAAAGAGAAAGGGTAAACATTAAAACACAATATGATTTAGTAAGCCAAATTTTAACACTCCTTCCGAACTTGTCTATAAATTATATCAGCAGGCGTTGGAACCGTATTCACCTCAAGGCTGACAGCACAATGAATGATGCTGGATGTGCCAAAGGTTAAGATGTGGAATATTATAAAACATAAACATGCAATGAACCTTGACATTAAAGATCATTAACAGAATGATATTAAACATGACTTGAGACTCCAAGTAGAGATGATGGAGAAGTCAACTCCGTGACGATATCGAGTTAGATTGGTTTCATGCTTTTCTCTTGAATTTATGTACTTTGTTGAATCACTTCGCACTTGCCTGGATTGATTTCCAACTGCCACTTTTCCAGTCAACTCTCCAATCTATATTCTGCTGCATTCCCTGAGAGTCCCTTTCACCGTCTGGTCCTCCACCAATCTTAGATTTACTTGCAAAATTGTTAATCAGACCTACACCTACACCTCCCTCCAACTCATGTATGTATTTCACAATCAACAGTGGTTCCCAATGCGGATCCCAGTGGAGCACGACTGGTCATAGTTCTCAATTTTGAGAAACTCCATTTCACTAACCAACCAGTTCTTTATTCATCCAGCCAATACACACTGTACGACATGCATCATAATTTTCTGCATCAGCCTGCCAATGCGAACATTATATAAGGCCTGACTAGATTCCATTTATATGACCCTTCCTTCATAAATTAACTTTGTCATTTCATCAAAGAATTCTGTGAAGTTGGTAAAACATGAACTTCCCTGAATGTAATCATGCTGCCTATCCATGAAAGTCTATTTTCTTCAAAACATAATTAGATCCTATTCTTGAATACCTTCTCCAGCAGCTTCCTCACCACTGATGCCAGGCTAAGATGTCTGCAATTACCTGGATTGTCCCTGCTACCCTCCTTAAACAACACAACAGCATTAGAAATTATGCAGTCGTCTGGCAGCTCACCAGTGTTCAAGGAGACTGTAAGTCATGAATGAATGTCCAGCTACTTCCTCTCTCGCTTCCTTCTGAAACCTGGGATAGATCCCTTCCGGACCTGGGAACGTGTCCATCTTAATCCCTTTTAGAATACCGATCAATTCCTCCCTACATAAGGTACCTTCGCCTCGAGTAATCAATCCTGTCTACTTAAACTCACCATCCGTTATGACCGCCTCCTCGGTGAACACCGATGCAAAGTAACCGATTAGAGTCTCAGCCATTTTCACCGACTCTGCACAAAACTTTGCTACTTTCTTTAGTTGACCTCTTGCTCATCATGTACGAATAAAAGGATTTGGGATTTTCCTGAACATCGTTTGCTGAAGATATTTTATGAGTCCTTTATATCCCTATAAATTCTTTGTTTCAGATTGGTCCTATTTGCCAGATATTATTCCAAAGCTTCGATTGTTTTCAGTCGATGATAACTTCTGTAAGCTTCTTTTTTCCTGTTGGCTAGGTTCACAATTTCATCTGACATCCATCATTCTGTAATCTTGCCATTTTCAAAAAGAAGTGTCTGTCGTGTACTCGAATAAGCCTCTCTTTAAAAGTTCGCCACATATCAAATGTGGATTTTTTTTCAAACAGATGTTCCCAAACCACATTCCCGAGCTCGCGCAAAATGTTGCTATAGTTGGCCTTCCCAAATTTTGCACTCTTCTTTGTGGACCATTCTCGTTTTTGCTGACAAGTATTCTACACTTACAGAACAGTGATCACTGTTCCCAAAGTAACCCCCTGCTGAAACATCAGCCATCTCGCCGGGCTCATTCCCGAACACTATTTCCAGTATGGCACCTTCCCGAGTTTGACCTCTTTGCATACTGTTGCATGAAACCGTTCTGGATGTTCATTTCAAGTTCTGCTCCGTCTAGACCTCTAACACTAAGGGAATCCCATTCAATGGTGGGAAAATTAAAATTTCCCATCACCACTACCCCCATTCTCCCACATCTTTCCATAATCTGTTTGCATAGCTGAACGTCTATCTTATGCTCACTGTTGGGAGGCCTGTAATGCAGCCCTAACATTGTTCCTGAAGCATTCTTATTTCTGAGCTCTGCCCATATTGCCACGGTGCTCGAGTCCTTCATAGTACCCGGTGTTCAACACCTTTATTTGAATATAAAAGCATTCTAAGTGCTACCTCTCTATGAGGTGACTTCAGAAGCTTGTTGTTTCAAACAAACAATTTGGACTATAACTTGGTGTCGTGTTAACGTCTGACATCGTCGACCCACGTCCGGCACTGGCAATTCCACATCATATGTGTCTACTCATTTCGGTCCCACCCTCCTGATAGACTAGTTAAACACTTCAGAGTAGCTCCGCCAATCTTCACGTCAGCATATTGATACAGCTCTCGCTCAGGTACAAACTTTCCCTCTTGTACAGGTTCGTTGTGTTTCACAGGAGGTGCTTCAGATATATTCCTGCCCTCTGCATAGGTTCCTCAGCCACACATTCATCTACCACACTCTCCCGTTTAAGTCTCCTCAGCACTGTCACCAGAGATTACGATTGTTGTAGTCCATCTTCTTAAACTCCGTCGAAACTGGTACCAATCTTATCTACATTTTGTTACCAACATTTTCAACAGATTCTTAAAGTGTAGGGTAAACTTTGAAAATTTGCTCAACCACTTTGAGACAGCCTTTATCCTGGCGCCATGAGGCACACATCGTCCTGGACTTTCGATCGTACCGCAGAAAGGCTGGTCTGATCAGTCGGTACAATATCACACTTGCCCCTTCGATCTCGCCATGCACCGCTTTACAGCAGAGCTGCATGGAATCAACGACCTGGATGCTGCTGCTATTTCAACTGAATACATATTCTACCCAACAATGCACAAGAATGTGTTCTTGTTTGATAATTGGAACATGAGAATTCGGTTCTACCTGAGAATCAGTCCTCGTGGTCACCCATCTGAGTGTACCTGTAGTGTGAAAAGCTCCCTGAAGGTACTATCCAACAAATTAAGTACCTTCTGTATGGTCCTAGCTGCATCCAACTGGTCCGCCAAATTATCCGTGCAGTCTGAGAGGAGTAGTCGTTGACCAAAACCTGCAGTGCAGATTGACATGAATGTCCTCGAACTTGAATCACCAAAATTGGCATTTCTTTGCAAAATTCGAATGTTTTTAACAACAGTGGTAATGTCTTGCCCGAAGACCATAAGACCTGGGTTCAAGTCCCACATGCGCCTGACATGGATGACAATACTCCCGAAGAGTTTGGTTCAAAACACTTACAACTTCTCCTCTCCATAACTGATTACTTCCACTCCCTTCATCTTGAAGTATCTCATTTGGTGCAGTGGAAATGTCAGGCATACAAATCCCAGATTCAGGCTAGTCGAAGAATGTCATATTACTCTGTCGTGGCCGCGTTTGCAAATACCTCCAAGACCAGAAACAATTGAAAAGGAAGGCAATTGTGGTGTTATTACGAGAGAGGGAGAATACATTTGGAAACTCCCAGAAAAATGTTACTGAGAGGACTCTATACAGATGTGGGGGAAAGCTCTTCAAAAGCAAAACCCTTGTTTTACTTCCTGATCAGAAGGGTTTGGCTAATGATAATTTCTGGATGTACTGAGGTATACAGTCAATGCAATTCAGGAGATTCAGATCTTGCCTCATTCAAACAGATAAGGCGAACAATAAGTTAAAGGCGAAAGTAAGTACGCAAATGCTGGAGATTCAAGTCGAGAGTGTGATGATGGAAAATCACAACAGGTCAGGCATCATCCGCGGAGCAGGAGCTTCGATATTTCAGGAAAAAAGAAGTTGCTGTTCACTGAAATGTGCCTAAATGTGGAAAGGTTGAGCACTAAAATCAGCAGAAATGGAAGACATGGGGTTAGTATGCTGTGGAGGAACTCGACTATTGCCCAGACCAGAGAGAGCTGAACATTGTCCATTATAACACAACACCATGGAACGTTCATGCGTCTGTTACTGATTTGTTAATGCAATGTACCAGAAAATGTTCTTCGTGCTGCTCACCGCAGTCAATGTTCCAGGACCACAGTCGTCATTTTCTCTCTGCAATATTTACTTGTCTGCTTCTGATAACAAATGGCCACAAATCGATTAAATTTGAACGCGACGTTGAATCAGACAGAGCAGTCACTTCCTGCATCAAACAGGATAGCGCAGATGTTGCAAATTGTCAGATCCAACAAGGAACGGAAAGATCAAGATGCCTCAATGTAAGATCGAGAATAGTGACCAGTAGATCAGAAACTGACGTAGCAATTCAGGAGAACGCACCTCCTGCGAGATAGGATCTTAATTGATAGAAGGTTTGCTGTGAGGAAGGGAAGTAAGTATGGTAAGGTGCAGACAGCTTGGTATATAATACTGATCTAATTTAGGATTTACTGAATTGTGTCGAGTATTTACACAGTGCAAACATATTGATGAATAACAATTGCATAGTAAGAGGCTTATTGTCTTTCGTTTTATTCTTCAGCGTTCATGACACGGAAAGTGGGAAAAACAGGACAACAGAATCGAATGTTGCACGCGATTCAATGCCCAGAATTTGAAGCGAAGAACCATTATTAAGTTGGTAGTGAGCAGAGGCATTCAGACCAAATAATTCAGCACTTAAACAGCACAAAGTGCCTTCATTCTACCAACCACAAGAGCATAAGCTTTAATTTCCCTGCATTGTATTTTATCGACCAGTTTATTGTATTGCCCACTCACAGAACCTATTTTTGTTTCATCCTCAAGCTTTGCTTTCCTATATGTTTTGCTGTGAATTGTGTCGTGGCTGACCTGATCATCCACAACGCCAGTTTCTCTCCTTTTCCCCATAATGTTTCCTTGCAGAATACCAGCCCGCGATACAGTTAATGATACTGACTTGGCAGTCCCGTGTAGTGAAGAATTTCACAGCAGTCACGGTCTCGGAATCTTGCAGATATTACGTCCCTTCCTGAATCCTTGCCAAAACATGACCACCATTTTCAAAATCCAAGTCAAGATGATGATGGAACACTCTTCACTTACCTTAATGCTGTAGCTCCAAAAACAAGTGAGAACCTCGACAGCATGCAGGACAAAGCAGCCCTTTAGATTGGCACCGCATCGACGAACATCCTTTCCTTCAACGCTCAGGCACTTGGGCAGCAGCGAGTGATGTATGCACGACGCATTGCAGCAATTCACCACGGCCAATGCAAATCCAGGACTTCTGAAATCGAAATGAACAAGGGCAACAGATAGATTGAAGCACCAAACTATCCCAGTTCCTGTCCAAGCGACACATCATCCTGGCTTGGAAATATATCATTTTACCTTCGCTGTCCATTTGTGAAAATGCTGGAATTCCCTCCCCGTGGGACTTGCAGATCGAACAATGGGAAACGGATCTTACGGACTAATTGTATCTCTCAACTGGACATGAATCTGGAAAATTCACTATCACAGAAAACAGAAAAATACCGCAATACTGATTAAATGTAAAGAGGCAATCCTTATATATGTCAGGAGCAATTGTCAAAGGGAACGAGCATATCAATTGAATTGTAACCGAAATCAGGCCAGTTATAAAAGTGGTGAATGTCGAAGGACCCTCGAGGGCTAAATGGATTACTACTGCTCGTCGTCATCTTGGTTACTGTGAGTTTCGATTCCTTCATTCTCAAACATTGGCTATGGTTTTGCATTGCACTACTTGTATCATTTTCACCTTATAATCGAATCACCAAGTGGGGCAAACCTTAAATAGATTTAATAACACAAATAACGGTTATAGGAACAATGGTTTTGAAGAAAGATACTGGAAAGTTAAAAATGGGCAGCAGATTGGAATTGTGGATTTGTAACAATGCGAAAGGAATGAAATAAACGGCGCTCGAATTGTGGTGCGGTTACTTTGGGAAAGAATGCAGTCGAGTGAACACAACACTAATTAGGTGGGGGATGACATTTATTTGTGAGATTTTCTGAAGCATCTTTGCAATTGCATAGTTGACATACCTGATTCTAAGCGTTGAATTTTGAGTTTATAAACGTGTAGATTTTGTGCAGTTATTCAATCAAGGCTGCCACTGACAATTAGGGGATGGTAATGCAGAGGTTCTGAGATTAATGCACTATATAAATTGTTGAGATGGCGGAAAGGTGTTCAGTTGAGTCTGGAAAAATGGGCAGGATGGGTAATAATGTTTTCCAAATCCGAAAAATACGAACACGACTCGAAAGGGGAATAGAGGAATGATGGGAGTAATCGGGAAGTCCAGTTTGTCAAAGGTGAAGCGTACATTGTCAACTGAGATGTGGGGAAACGTTCTTGTGCAGCGAGAGGTGAAAATGAGGAAGTTGTTTTGCCACAGAAGAAGTTTGAAACCAAATTATGAAATATTTTCAGAACGAAGTTTTAGAAATTTATTCGTTCTGAAAGGTTCAAAGCATATAAGGAGAAAGCGGGAACATAGGACTGGGTTTGGATGATGAAACTTGCACATGTTGAATGCTGCAACAGGCAGTAAGGATCGATTACCCATCCTCCCTCTTCTCTGCATCGACGTTTCAATCTGAAATATATATGTGAAGTATAGAAACAGATTTTTTTAACACTTGCTGTGAAGTGGAATTGGAGCCAGTTGTCAGGCAAATAATGCTGCATTCTGCTCTGATGTCGACAGCTTTAATCTTCCCAAATTTGGATTCTAAAGGTAGAAATAAACCAAGCTCTTCTGAGTGATGTGTGAACAATGCATCGATGCTATCGGAATTCAATCATTTATTCATGTACTTCACAGATTCACTGGTGAGTGGCACATGTTCTCCCTTTATTCAAGAAAAGAAATACGATTATTCTGTGCAATTTTAACTGGTTAGTGACACAACGTTGGTTGGGAAGCCATTGCAGCGATCCCTGAGCAATATCATTGATGTGCATTTGGAAAAAAAAGAATGGCTCACTTGGAGACAGTCAACATGACTTTGTTCTGGTTACACTAGCCAATGCCAACATGATTACATTTTTAAAAGAGACGACGAACATAGTGGAGCAGTGAATGTTGTTTACGTGGATTTTCGAATAACGTCTTTCATGGTAGGCTCATGCAGAAGGTTAAAATGCTTGCGATCCAAGATGAATTTGCTGCTTGGATTCAGAATTGGCTTGCACATAGAATGATTGTATTGTGGTGGAAAAGCATTTTTCTAGCTTGACGTACTCGAATGATGGCGTTCTGCACAGATCCATGATAGGACCTATGTTGTTTGTAATGCATACAAATGATTTGAATAGAAATGTAAATGCATGGGATATTAAGCCACAGACGATGCAAAGACCAGGAGTTGGGGCTAGTATACAAGACCTCCAGCACATCCAGCTGGATATAAATCAGTTGCAGATATGGGCAATGTAACGACAGGTAGATTTTATGTCGTTTAAGGGTGAGGTGCTGCACGTTGGGAGATAAAATGTTATGAAAATTATACAGTTAGTTAAAGACGTTGAAATAATGATGTGCAGAGGAATATTGAGGTTCACGTCTATAGCTCCGGAAAGTAGTCACGCAAGGAGATGGACATTTTAAAAAAGGAGTACAGCATGCTTGCCTTCACTCTCATTAATTTAGGTACAAGATTTAGGTTTTCATGACGCAGCTTTACAAGATATTAGTTTAGCTGCATTTGAAGTGTTGCATTCAATACATGTCCTCACTTTACATGATGTTTGGAGAGGGGGCAGAAGGGGTTTATCAGCATATTTCCTGAATTATAGGGTATGAGCTACAGGGAGAGACGAGAAAAGTCGAATTGTTTCTCTGGAACGGCGGAGGCTGAGGGCACAGTTCATATAATTCCTGAATATAATGATATGCATAAATAGGGTTAACAGTGCTGGTCTATTTCACAGAGATGTGCAGCATTTGACATAATCCTGTGCGAATTCAAGTGATACGAGAAGGTCATTTATTTCATGCGGACAGTGGTAGATTTCTGGAACGCTCTACCAGTGGTGATGATGGAGGCAGATAAACTCTCTTAGTCAAGCACATTAAGATGCATGTAATGGGGGGATATGGGCAAAAGATAGAAATAATTAGAATAACAGGGCGACATGTGAGCCATAACATCCTGTGCCGATGGACTCATTCATGTGCTGTAATGTTATATATCCTATGTTGACAAAACGGTTTGCACCTATAAAGCCCAGATGCAGAGATTCAACAACTAAAGGGGAGGGAAGAGTGGAATGTGGGCGGATGAACAATTGATCGGCACAATCATAAACTGAAAGTAGCTTTCCATCAGAGTCAATGCCTGAACAGAGAGAATTAATAGAAATTCTAACTGAATCAAAGATGGGATACTAATAACGTTGAATTATGTAAATAAGGTATTCTAGCTAGGGTCGTGATGAGAGACAATCATAGCATATATAATATACAAGGCGGAATCAAGTTAGCGTGATGAACTATTGTGCATCAGTGAATGTGGCATTCAAGAAGAACATTGAACGGTATTAAGATAGGAGCGATGAGAGATAGAGGCAGCAGATTTGGATCAAGGTAATCGAACCTTAATACAGTCACCACTGGCTGATCAGAGTCCTCCTGTGCCACGACATTCTGTCACTTTCTTCACCAATTTTGAACCAGGTTTATTTTAGCTGTGGCGAAGATAACGGCATCTACAGACTGTGTGTTTGCACCGACACTGTAGTTCAAGTGAATGTTTCTTGATCTTGGATTATTACAAGATCTTGTGAGGTACTATTTGATCGGAGTGAACAGCATGAAGCTCTGCTTGATACGAAATGTAGTCTATTCTCGATTGTGTCTCTGTCAACGCACAATTTGTAGAATCGTAGAGTTCTTACAGTCTGCAAATAGGACTTTGACCAACAAGTCCACACCAATCCTCCGAATAGTAACTCAACCAGAGCCAGCCATTTCCCCTACTACACTGCATTAACTCCTGATTAATGAAAGTAACCGACACTATAGGCAAATTAGCATGCTCAATTCAACTCATCTGCACATTTTTTAAAAAAGGGGAGGAAATGAGAGCATCTGGATGAAATCCACGCAGTCATGAGGAGAAATGCCACACTCGACACAGAATATCGCTAGAACCAGGAAGCAAACCCGGGTGTCCGCCGATGTGAGGCAGCTGTGCTAACCATTGAGCCAATGTGCAGGCCGTGAGCAGCTTGTTCACTGCTACCTGCATTGCTGTGAATAAAATGCATTGCATTCATTACCACTTCTGGACTGCGTTCATTTCTCATTGGAGCGTCTGATAAAATCACACAGAAATATCAGATGCCTTTAAATCTATTGCATTCTTATTAATAGAGGATGCCCATCTGTAACTACATTTTCTGGAACAAGAAAAAAAAAACTCTGTATATTTGCACTGTCAAGTCCTCTAAGAATGTTCTATTCTTCTGAACTTCAAAAAGTAAGGGATCAACCCTTTTAAAATCTATTCTCATTAGACAATATTCCCATATCCGGGATTAACCCGGTGATCATCATAATGACAAGAGTGGGATGGGTGGGGGTGGATGGATTGTATTGGCAACGATTGCATAATATTCAGTGCAATTTGCGATTCTTCAGATACTGAAGCAGGCCATTTTCAAATGCGAAAATATCTGGACAGTATCAAAGCTTGTGTTGTCAAGTGGAAAATAACATACATCAAAACAAATTATTGGCTAAGGCAATCGCCAACACGAAAAAATCTAACCACCACCTATTGCAATTCAAACGTATAACAATCATTGTGTCATTCAATGATAAAATTCTTGTGATAATCAATGACTAGAAACTGAACTGAACTTGCCACATAAGGATAGACAGGAGTCCAGGAATCATTTAGCAAGTAACTCACCTCCTGACTCAAAGAGTCATCCATCTCTACAGCACGGAGTCAGGCCCACTGGCTCAAAATGGCCCAATGCTGAACAAAATGTTCCGCCAAACTGACCCTATTTTCCTGCACTTGGTGAATATTTAACTAAACCTTTCCTATTTGGGTACTTGTACAAATACCTTCTAAATGGTTTTAATGCACACATCGCAACCACTTCCTCTAGCTGCTCTTTCCATCTGCGTACCAGCTTCGATATGAAACAGTTGGCCCTCACTTTCCAATTTACTCTTTCCGCTCGAACATTAAAGTGATGCCCACCATTCAGCGATTCCCCGAATCCTTGGAAATAAAAACGAGTGCATTCATCCTATCCATGCATCTCACGTCGAATACACTTCAATAAGATACCCCTCTGTCTCCTACATTCTGAGGAAAAGACTCCCACCTTGCCGAGCACACCACTGCCTTTTCAAGTGTGCACCTTCGGATGAGCAATAAATGCTTGCCATCGAGCAGTGCCCAAATTCCATGAGCGATGTGATATTGCAATCCAGCCTCCCAGACAGTGAATTTCATTTTTCTCCCTTACAACTCAGCCCTCCAGAGGGTGAATACTTGTTTTCCTCGGATTTCCTTTCAGTCTCCTGTCTACCAAGTTGAAATTTATACTGCCTTGTTATATGGGCGGCACGGTGGCACAGTGGTTAGCACTGCTGCCTCACAGCACCTGACCCGGGTTCAATTCCCGACTCAGGCGACTGACTGTGTGGAGTTTGCACGTTCTCCCTGTGTCTGCGTGGGTTTCCTCCGGGTGCTCCGGTTTCCTCCCACAGTCCAAAGATGTGAGGGTCAGGTGAATTGGCCATGCTAAATTGCCTGTAGTGTTAGGTAAGGGGTAAATGTAGGGGTATGGGTGGGTTGCGCTTCGGCGGGTCGGTGTGGACTTGTTGGGCCGAAGGGCCTGTTTCCACACTGTAAGTAATCTAATCTAATCTAAACATTCGACTAAGGAGAGCAGATGCTTGCATTCCGCACTACCCTTGTCCCTAATAATTGTATTGTTGGGGTGACATGAGCAGATAATTCACTAAACATGCAAAGGTTTATTTTCAACATCGACGATTCGATTGAAACTACACTGGTTGGGAGAAACCCTCTGAAACTCAAGATAACACTTCACCGAACAAAGGAAAACATGTATTTTATATTTCAGACGGTCTTCAGCATTTACAAAGCAAATACATTAAGAATTAATTCCATTTATTGCCAAATTAAGCTTAGCTAATGACTGTACAGCAAGTGACCGACAGGCCGAGTCACTTATGTTTTCATAATATTTATCCGACCCTTTTTATTTCCCTTCTTGATGGTTTTCAAAATGCAGGCTGTATTCAAAGGAATTTCTACCCAGATACTTGCCAGCTGCAACGTGTTAAAAGTCAATCAGTTGGACACTTGCCTGTCACTCATGGATCTTGTAGTGCATTATCAATGTCAAAATGCAAAGGAAATTACATTTTTCTCATTGTTGCAATGTCAGAACAGCACACGCGTAAGGACAGCCACAGTATTATAGATGTGGATCTGAACACTTTTATTTTCTTAAAACATATGCACTAGAGATCCTTATCTTCTTCCCTGGGTGTCTTCAGATCTGTTTATTAATCCTGCACTCCCATTCCCGTCAGTGTCTGTTTCGACGTCTCATTTCTCTCTGTAATGATATGTGACTGGTGCGTGCTGATTTATAATTTGAATCCGTTTCTCTCATGCACTTCGCTATACTTTTCGGACATAACTGTATGTGTACCTACTTCAGATTCTATACCTACAATCTACAATCTACTATCAATGTTTTCTGCTGCTTCTGCAGTCATATCTAAGAATAGGAATTGATTGTTGCTTTTTCTCTTGCTCGTAAATCTAACTCTCTGAGCATGGTTACAAGAATTCAGTGAGTGCTCTCGATCTCTGTTCTCTTCATGATAAGTGAAGTGGGCTGGATGCGTAGATTTCTTTTTCCACTCATTGCATATTTGCTATTGCTATTAATACAGAGATGATTGAACTCATATTTACTTCAGAAATCTGTTAATGTATTTGCTTTTGAATGTGAAATATGTCGTGAAGCACAGGTCTACGTCTTTGATTATGCACTCCTTGTTTTCCTTCTCAGATACGAACTACCAAGCAACAAACCAGGGGAACTCTCAGACAAAACGCTCTCAAGATTGACCAGGTTACGATTAAAGACGACCAAACCAAACTACACAGGTACAGGAAAGAAAATGTGTGCCACAAATCTTGAATTTCAAATCCAATGAATCTAAAGTGGACCACGACAATCAAATAGATCACCAGCAGAGGACAGAATGAAGTTTCATACAGTAAAAAACGGCACTACCCGAAGTAAATATCGAAGGAAACCAACAGCGAAGACATCACCACAAGCACTTGGCGAAGAAACCACTTCAACGGACTGCTTACAGACGCAGGAAAAACGCTGTAATAGCCAAGAGGCTCAACCATAACTTCAGGAAGACAAGTAGAACAGACGTTTTAGGTGCACTAGAATATACGCTCAGAACCAACAGACTAACCAAAAAAGATAACAAATAGTTAGACAAACCATTTTACTCTGACTAAGAAGGAAAAGACAAATGAACGGCGTCAACACCACAGACAGAGACGCCCTAAAAATACTCAAAAATGTCAAGAACATAATCATGTACCAGTGGACAAGAGCAGAACGACGGTTTTCATGGACAAGACGGATCATATTCCGAAAGCAGAGGAACTACTTGCAGACTCGGACCCCGACCTTCAGAAGCAGTGTGAACACACGGTGCAGCTAACCAATAAAATTAACAACACGCGACGGGACCTCCAATAAATGGACAAGTAATCAGCACTGACCAACAAAGGATGAAACCAAGAAGCAACAACACCACAAGATTTTACGGATTACCTAAGTGCACAAACCAGAATATCACTTCGACATATTTTGACACTTCTGAGAACTCCATCGTATAACCTGGCAAACGAACTTGAACAAATACTATAACATCCTATCTGCCGATCCAAACAATCCAGACAATCATCATAGGGATTCCTCGACGACGTCAAAAATATAATCATAGAAAAGGACGAAGCTTTGCACTTATTTGATGTAACTGTACTGTTCACTTCAATTGCAACTCTTCAAACAGAGATGCAATAGCCAACCTCCTGAATGAGCAGAACGGAGAACATTATGGTGACGCTATCAATAAGGACGGCATACTTGAATTACTAGCCCTATGCTAGACCACACACTATACATTAAACAAACACATGCATGAACAAAGCGAAAATGTGGACTCCAGATGCTGGAGATTATACTCGAGTGTGTGGGGCTGGAATAGCACAGCAAGGCCAACACCATCCGAAATTTGTAAAAAGTGACGTTTCAGATTAAAAAAAAACCTCTTAATCAGATCCGAAGAATGCTCTCTGCCTGAAACATCGATTTTCCTGTTCCATGTATACTGTCTGACCTGCTGTGCCTTTCCAGCATTGCATTCTCAACCCATATGTAAGGATAGATCAATGGAATGACCATAGGCATACCCATCTCTGGCCTCATAGCAATAGCAGCGATTCAATTACTGGAACGATACTCCCACAGATAAAAGAAATTGCGGGCACATATTAACTTATCAACACCATGGTCACAGGGTAAGGTTTACGAGAGAGGAGTGAACCAGCAACCAACTGCCACTCCGAGATGTCGTAGTAGAAGGAACACAAATCAGTGAATGTACCACACAAAGTTACAGCAAAGCCACACCCACCGACTAGGTTCTGGACGCCAGCAGCAACAACACCAACACACACAATACAAGTTGCTTTGGGAGACTGTTCAAAAGGGCTGCATCACCAGGCAGCATTCCCCATCTATGAAGGGAAGAAGAAAAACACCTCTACAGAGTACTTAGCAAGAGCGAATATCCCACAACTATATCTACAGATAGGTAACAGATAACACGACGATGACATGCCACAACCTAAATCAGTAGCTACTCTACCTGACACTAAAACCTGCTTCAATACTGACAACGACTGGGAATTGTGCCAGCCAAGAACCTGACATCCACGGTCAGCCAAAAACCCACCAGGAGTCATCATCATAGAGTCATAAAGATGTACAGCATGGAAACAGACCCTTCAGTGCAACCCATCCATGCTGACCAGATATCCCATTCCGATCTAGACCCACATGCCAGCACTCGGCCCATATCCCTCCAAATGCTTCCTATTCATGTATCCATCCACATGCTGTTAACTGTTGCAATTGCACTAGCCTCCAACACTTCGTCTGGCAGTTCATTCTATACATGTGTGAAACCTATATGTGAAACATTTGCACATTAGATCTCTTGAATATATTTCTCCTCTCGCCTTAAAACTAATACTGGATGCCCGGATCCCAGGAAAAAGACTTTGGCTATTTACCCTATCCATGAACCTCATGATTTTGTAAAGCTCTATAAGGTCACCCCTCAGCCTCCGATGCTCCGAGGAAAACAGACCCAATCTGTACAGCCTCTCCCTACAGCTCCAATCCACAAACATTGGCAATATCCTTGTAAATATTATCTGAACCCTTTCAATTTTCACGACACCTTTCCGATTGGAATGAGATCAGAAGTGCACGCAGTATTCCAACAGTGGCCTAACCAAAGTCATATACAGCCACAACATGATCTCCCAATTCCTCACTCAATATTCTGACCAATAAAAGAAAACATTCCAAACGCGTTCTTCTCTATTCTATCTACCTATGACAACACTTTCATGGAGCTATGAACCTGCACTTCAAGTTCTCTTTGTTCAGCAATACTCCCCAGGATATAACATTAAGTATATAAGTACTGCTAAGATGTGCTTTCCCAAAATGCAGCACCTCGGATTTATCTGAATTAATCTCTGTCTGCCACATCCCAGCCCAATGGCCCATCGGGTCAAGGTCCTGCTGTAATCTGAGGTAACCCTTTTCGCTGTTTACTACACATCCAATTTTGATGTCACCTGCAAATTCTACTCCTTGTGCTCGCATCAAAATCATTCATGTAAATGACAAAAGTTCGAGGATCCAGCACAGATCCTTGTGGCATTCCACAAGTCACAGGCCTCCAGACTGAGAAACAGCCCTCCATCACCACCCTCTCTATTCTACGTTTGAGCCAGTCCTGTATCCAACTGGCTACTTATCCCTGTATTCCGTGAGACCTAACCTTACTAACCAGTCTCCGTTGTGGAACCTTGTCGAACGCCTTACTTAAGTCATATAGTTCTCATCTACCACTCTGCCCTCATAAATTCGTTGTTACTTCTTAAAACAAAACAATCAAGTTTGTGAGACATGATTTCCCACGCACAAAGCCATGTTGACTATCCCTAATCAGTTATTTTGTTTCCAAATACATATATATCCTGTCCCTCAGGTTTTCCTCTGACACCTTGCCCACCACTGACGTCAGTTTCACTGGCCTATAGTTCCCTGTTTTGTCCTTACCAACCTTCTTATAAAGTGGCACCACGTTAGCCAACCTCCAGTCTTCCAGCACCTTACCTGCGACTACCAAAGATACAAATATCTCAGCATGAGGCCGAGCAATCAGTTCTCTAGCTTCACACAGAGTTCGGGTACACCTGATCAGGTCCTGGGAATTTATCAGAATTTATGCGTTTCAAGACATCCAGCACTTCTTCCTCTGTAATATGGACATTTTGCAAGGTATCACCATCTATTCCCCTACATTCTGTACCTTCCATATCCTTTTCCACAGGAAATACTGATGCAAAATATTTGTTTCGTATCTGCCCTATTTTCTGCACCTCCACACAAAGACCGACTTGCTGATGTTTGAGGGGCACTATTTTCTCCCTCGTTAACCTTTGGTCATTAAAATGTTTGCCAAAACCATTTGGATTTTTCTTAATTCTATTTGCCAAAGCGATCTCAAGTCCCATTTTTTTTTCCCTCCTGATTTCCCTCTTAAGTATGCTCCTACTGCCTTTATACTCTTCTAAAAATTCACTCGATCTATCCTGTCTATACCTTACCTATGCATCCGTCTTTTTATTAACCAAACCCTCATCCAGCATTCCATATACCTACCAGCCTAACAGGAATATATTTTCTCTGGGCTCTTGTTATCTCATTTCTGAACGCCTCCCATTTTCCAGCTGTCTCTTTACCTGTGAACATCTGCCCCCAGTCAGTTTTCGAAAGTTCTTGCCTAAAACCATCAAAATTGGCCTTTCTCCAATTTAGAACTTCAACTTTTTGATCTGGTCTATCCTTTTCCATCACTATCCTGTGCAAAACAAATGTAATTTACAATGTGCCATGCGAAGACTGAACGATATACGTTAGAAGAAAACCAGGCAGAAAATTAGCAATACCCATCCACGAAAAACAAGTGATCACTAAACGCCATAATTTGATGTCCCTGGTAGCCAATCATACCGATGACAAGGATCGCAAATTCAATTGGGACTGCTCAATGATTATTGGACACGCCAATCAGAGGGAATTGACATAATTTTTAAAAGCACGTCACTCATCTATGGACTCCATCAACAAACATATAGACCTAGACCCAATGCACAGGGCAGGACAATGAACTATGGGAACCGGCAACCCGAAACATCAGGAATGGATACAAAGAAATTCTTCCAGGAGGCTGTAAAGCAATGGAGACGTCACCTAGTCAGGGGATAAAACGTCAGCAAATCAACTTCCCAGCTCGGCGAACATTCCGACAACTACGACAACCGACATGAGATTTAAAAATCTTTATGCAAGATTCAATCCCCTTGATTATCGTACGAACTTCAGTAACAATGTTTAATGTGAGTTTCACAAATTAAATAGGGAGTGAATTATTTTTATTTCTGTCTTTTGCCTTAAAAAAGCTACTGCTCATTGTATCTTAGTTCTGATATTTTGTGTTCACAGAGCTACAAATGTTTCAAAACGTGCAGGCTAAATTAATCAAATATCTTACAAAGCTCTCTAATACTGTCAAACATGTTCTGCTGCAAACGCCATGACAGCCGTAGAAAATTTTGTGCTCCTCACTCAAGAGCAGGTTTTCCAGAAAGCTTGAAATATGATGAATGCATCGTGAGACAGCAGTATTCCATTTCGAAAAAAAAAAGGAAGTGAGATTGCAAACTCCAAAAAAATCTTTTGAAGTGGTAATTGGTAATTTAGAGAAATTCTCTGTCTGGACATTTTGTTTATGTTTGGTAATGGTAAACATAGACCCCAGATGGGTTTTCTGCCTTCTGTGGTTGAAACGTCAGAGGAGCATCAGATAAATTCAATGTTTCAGGCAATTTATTTCGCGATTCTTCCCGACTCTCTGGTTAAAAAAAATCACAAAACCACATGAGGAAACAGAAAGAATAATCAAAGAATAATAATTAAGCACTTGACGTTCAGTTACCAGAAATTAAAATTGACTAAATCGTGGAGAAAAAAATTAACGATAGGTGGAGGACAGAGTGGATATGATTAGCTCAGCGATGTTAGCTGGGATCCAACATAATAATGTTAAACTGAAGGTTTTAAATCAAAAATCATTCACTCAAGAATACTCTGTGTGTATCCCAGAATGTTACTATGTTAGAAATGAAATATTTGTGAGGAAATGGAAACCATCGTATTCTTGGTGGGTTAAATGTGGGCAGAAATTCTTCTGGTTGTATCACCAGTGGGTGATAGCAAGGGGCTGTTGCGGGTCCCTGACACTGTATAAAAGAAAAAAAGAAAACTATCTTGAAACGATTAGCTCTGAGTTGTGATCGACATTCAAGTCCAACCGTTTTCTGCATATTGATGTTAACTAAACACATCTCGATAGTCATTTAGTCAGGTCTACTTACATTTAAACCACGAATGAAATGTTTGTAAGAACATGTTTTATTGAAGCGAACTAGTTTACTTGCTAGATTGACACATTTCATGTAGACCATGTCGTTGACCATAACAGACGCCATCCGAAATTGCTATGACATTCAAACGAATCCTCATCGAATTGAATTCAACGGCAAATCAAGGCAATATGCTACACCAGCGATGGAGACAGCAAATGAGGTTGAAAAACAACTTGAAGGAAACATTTCGGTCGAGATGAGAAGAACCTTAGAAAAAGTCTATACAGCTGAAGATGCGGCTTTGCTGGCGAACCTGTTGAGGATGGGGCAGGTGGAGTGATGTGTGGGAGACAGGTTAGGCCACACAGCAAGAGACAGTGTATTTTCTGCAGTTTGGGCGAACAAAATCATTGTAGGAGTTTTCACATATGCACAAGAACGAGGCCATGAGATTACTTAAATAACCTAGCCATAGAGACATGTTGAACACAATTGTGTATGTTGGAAGAAAGTCAAGTTAGCACGATACCAAATACTTTGTGAGAGTAAAACAGACTGGGGAACGTATAGGTTGTGTCGATTTTTCAGACAGCATCCTTACAGCAGAGAACATGCAAAGCAATTGGCAGCATAGGAAACGCAACTTGGAAGAAGTTCTAGGATGACAATATGGATAGGTCAATGTTATTGGAGACTTGGCAGTGTTCTGGGATTATTTGATGCATTGCGTCTGCTGTGTGATTTTTTGCTTGAATTCTGTGTCCTGCAGTCCTACACCATTCGGTGGTTGATGGAGGCGCGGTGCCCTGAAAGTATGGACTTTCAGATGGACCTGTTGTAGGATAACCCGGGGTTATGTGAATTGTAATTTTGTCCCAACCTCATCCCACACAGGCAAATCCACATCATGGCAGACTAAAACAGAATGCTCACTAGTAGTATCAACATTTTCAGGATGCAGGTATCGACACATTAAAAGGTTTAACATTTACTGGATGTAGTTATCAGTCTAACATTTACAGGATGAAATAATCAGTTAATTTTTATGTCTAGGATTTGCAGGGTTCAGTTATCAATTTGTTGACAAGTACTTGAAACTGGCTGATTCAGGTAATTACTTCACATTATCTGTTCAGTTAAATAGTTCAGACCAAATGTTAACATTCTGTGGTTCTCCCCTGTCGAGCAATGAAGAGCTCTAACGATGTTAAATGGACACACCTTCACTGTATTTGTTTTTTTCCCCTATTATTGTCTCTGGACACTTTGAATATGCTCTGATTAGATTTCCCTGTCTCAATGAATTCTCGCCGGTTTGCTTGCCTTGCGGTATTCTGCTGAATCCTTCACAAAGGGAGGATGGTGCTTTACAGATTGAATAAGAGATATCCTGACATGAGTTAGAAACTGGAATTCTATCAAAGGGATCGGGATAGCATACATCTCGAATAGGAGATAATCTGGAGTGAGTTACAGGCAAAAATCAGATCTAACTAGATAGAGTGTTTGAGGCACAGTATAGCAGCTACCCAGGAACGATTTCCAGAATGAAATCTAATAGTGTACTGGAGGCCTCATTGTAGCAAAGATAAGGAAGCTTCAGAGAGGGTCCAGAGCAGATTACCAGGATTCTGCCTGTACTGGAGGACATGCCTAATGAAAATAGATTGAGGGAGATCGGCCGTTTCTCACTGGAGAGAAGGACAATAAGAGTTGACTTGATTGAGGTTTACAAAATGCTGAGATGCGTAGATAGGTTAGATAGCAAATGACCTCTTACAATGGCAGAAATTTCTCTCACAAGAGAATATAAGTTTAGGGTGACTGGAAGCTGGCTTAGGGTCGATGTCAGCCAAACTTCTTTACACAGAGAATGGTGAGTACCGGAAGTAGAATTCGAGTCAGATTCATTCGTGCCTTTTAAGAGATGATGGATTGGCAGATGGAAGATAGCACATTGAAGAGTATGTAGTTCCATCTAAACTTAGAATAGGATAAAAGGCTGGCACAACATCAAGGGCTGAAGGGCTGGCACTGTGCTGCACTGTTCTTTCTTCTATGAGCTATGGTTATGTTCTGGGTTGGGATGGGTTGTGTGCAGTGCGATGAACTTTTGAAAGGCAGACATCCAATAGTGCACCTTAGACAAATTCCCGAATTCCAGAAATTCTGAAGCAATGGCCATGCATAGGATAGCGTCAGCAGAATGAATACAAGTTTACTGAAGAATTAGAGACTGAGGCCTGTAATCGCAACAGGAGTTAACTTGAAGATAGGAAGTAGTGTAAATACTGGAAGCCAAAGACAATAAATGTAAAGCTGGAAAAGCACAACAGGTCACACAGCATCGGAGGAGCAGGAGAGTCAAAGTTTTGTGTCGAAACCCTTCGGCGTTGTGGGATATCTAAATGTAAACATAAAAAAAATCAAAGCCCAGAATCTGATGTACGTATTTTAGTCTACTTGTAGACTGGTGGAATGCATGCATTGTTAATACTTGCAATTTGATAGCCAAATTTCGATTGGTTGTTAAATATTCCAGTATTGAACGAATCTTATCATGACAGAGGAGGGGTTAAAAACATGTATATAACTGATTGTTGGATTTCGCTAATCAGAATTATCATGTGTGCATGGAAAACGGTGATTCGAATCTCACCGAAGCAAAAATAAAACAAACTGCTGGAGAAACTCAGCAGATCAAAGTCATCTGTGGGATGGAAGTGCAGTTGATATTTTGAGTCGCTTATCAGAATTTTTAGAGAGAATTCTCTCAACTCTGCTTTCTTCCAACAGGTGGTGCCAACTTTGTGGGGTATATCCAGTTATTTCTATATTTGATCCGGATCTCCGCCTGTATAGCTTCTCTTGTTTCCTTTCTTTTAGAATCTCACTGAAATTGGCCTGTGACGGGATGTATTTAAGTTGGGTGGTGCACTATCAGCTTGAAGACTTACAAAGTCCTGTTTCACAATATATCTGAACAGCGATGATTTGGAGTTACTGGGATCGAAAAGCAGCTCTGAAGAAGAATCAACGCTCCAAAAGATTGTGCTTGCACATAAACATGTTGGACTATAACCTGAGTTTGTGGATTTTTAAAGATACAAAATGAAAGTATCATGATCATATGCCTATGGAAGTTGTTGTGTTTCAATGAACATTCAGGAGCATTCGACAACTAAATATTAAAAAAGGAGAATAAGTAGGAGAATGCCAAATTTTTAACTTTAATTATCATTTCAGAAGTGTAGACGTCATAGCAGGTTGGTATTCATGACACTCTTTAATTCCTCTCTGCACGTTCTTTGGGTTAGATCGAAATTGCACTTATTCATTCATCCACTCAGCAACAGAAGCATAAATCACAAATTTTGGACACATACTAGGAATCACTAATTTATTTTCTGTAGAATTAAGTTTCCAACTCACCATTCTATGGAAAGCACAATATAATTTAACCACAATAACATAACATTGCAGGACAAAGCGAAGATTACAATTTTCCTTCAATTCTTCATTTCAGTTCCAAGATATTTTTCCTTTTTCTTCCCGTGACCATGGAAGACAGTGTGGAATCGCTTGGCTGTGAAAATATAACTGACAATCATTACATTGCACAACTAAATTTAAACCATTGGAAGCGCAGGCATTAGGAGACTGCCAACTCACCCTTACACTATCTAAAATGCTCAAGTGAAAGAGTCATGTGTCTGTTTCCAAAGTTATGGTACTTCGCCAATAATTATTGAAGGAAAAAAATGAAAGTTTCACGTGAGATACCTCAACTAATTAACAATTCTCACAATTGCAATCATCTGGCTTCCGTTTTTCTCTGTGAAGTATTTTGATTTCGTTTCTGGTAGCAGTTGCTTACAAATTGCAATACGCATAGAAAGATGTTCGTTTCTTTTATCCTTTAGAGATTGAATTTTATTAGGTGAAACAGCTAATGTGTGTAGTGCAATAGACAGAACCGAAATAATTGAAATCTTGGCATGAGAACGAAACACACTTCGGACTTTATTAAGAAAACGGATCATGTGTCTGAATTCTCTCAGATGCCTTCCGCGGTTGACTTTCCACAACTGGGAAGTGTGCACATTCATGCTTGGTCATCTTTCATATGTATTCTGTGCATGTAACAGTTGCCAAATATGAGAGGATATCAGGAAAAAAGTGAGGACTGAGGAGGCCAGAAGTCAGAGTCAAAACTTGTGGTGTTTGAAAAGCACATCTAGTCAGGCAGCACCCGAAAAGCTCTCTCCTGCTCCTTGGATGCTGCCTGACTGGCTGTGCTCATCGAGCGGCATACGTTTTACCTGTGAGTGGATATCAATACTGGTAAATTGGTAGCAATGGCAGAATATTATTGATGGTTTTCTGCACAAGCTGAAGATATTAGACGCAAGAACAATAATGCTAGAAGCAGAGGAGATCAGACTGTTTCAAAAGTGGGATTGAGTTTAGACTGGGACCGAAAATCACTTACTTTTGCTCGCAACTGCCGATCGATGTTCCCTTATGTAAGCTTTACCATTTGTTTCTCTGTCTGTTTAGCTGCCTGTTGAGTTCTCCGAGACATTCCTCGTGAAAGAAAGATCAGAGACGTGGGAAGGGCATGAGCATGAGAACTGACACAATGTGAGTGCATAATAGAGGCAATCTGTCTTCCTTATTATGTTGGTCAAGACTATTCCGAGTAAACTTTTGCGAGATTGAATTATCTTCAGTTGTGTCTGAAAGGTTATCGGATACAGCATTATCTTTATAAAAACGCTGATCACACCTCACTTGGTGAATCCAGCTGAGGAATTAGAATTACAAATTCAACAGAACAGATCTTTATAGCGCAGCAGTTAGTCCAATCCCCTAAAGAACAATGTCATCCATATTTCAGAGTCAGCAATGGAGAACTTGTTTTTGAATTCAAATATATCTGTGCAATTAAATCCATTTTAATCAAATTCACAAAACGCGTCGCAAACAGAATGTTTTGAATTTTCGGCGGGGTTCGGAGGGTTGGAGGCAATGATTGATGTCACGAAACTCTGGATCGAGCAAGAACAATGTTGTTCTTGTTTGCTTCACGTCATCGGGAGTGTTTCGAAGTTTACTTTTTCAGGATGTTGGTAATTCACAAGATATTTCCCACGAAGTTTAAAGTCTAACTGGAATATTTGCTGACGTTCAAGCACTTCTACGTATATCACTAATTGTGGTCTGCTATTGGATATTTAAGCACGTACTGTGAAAGCTACTGTTAGACTTGCAAATGGAACATTCAACAAATATGACCCTGCCAAATGTTTTCAGTACTGACATATTATTCCAAAGACACAGTTATTCTACAGTCGCCTTACGAACTACCCGACTGTCCGCTAATTCCCCAAGTGCATCTTCGAACCGTTGAGACTCCGATATATTTGTCATCTCGAAAAATCTAATCATCCCGCCCACTAAATATCACCTCTAGGTAATCTGCAGATACTTCAGAAATTAGAATTCTGATGCATTTTGTTGTATCGAAGACTTTCTCATTTCAAAATGAAGCTAGACTTTTCCCCCGTTTGAGGCTTCACTGCCTGAGATAATGCCAAATCCTGCAAATATTTCGTGGTCATCTATTGATATTTAAACTATTTCCGCATTTTCAAATGTATGGAGGTATAAATGTGAAACGTTAGTTGTAGTTCTTGAGCAAATGCTCCGAGGCAGTGTAAAGATCCATAGCATGTTGTCAGAAGATAAAATAGTAATGTTGCGACACGAACTCCCCCCAAAAAAATCAACATACTGGACACATTGGAAAAAGACGTGATCACGACTGAGAGAGAGTAAATTGAGGCTGTGTCAGCCGATTTTTCAAATAACTGCAATGCAAAGAACAATTATAAAAATAAACATGTCGTTGGTGCTTTACCCGAAAGTGGTTTTCGATAGGGTCAGTTTGGGGCCTCTTGTACTTTGTAATATGCATAAAACATCTGGAAGAGCGTACTGATGGTTTGATTAGAAGGTTGGCAGATGAGGCGAAGATTGGTGGAGTATCAGAAAGCAAAAGGGACTGTCAGGGAATACAGGAGAAGACTGATAGACTGGAGAGTTGGACGGAAAAGTGGCAGATGGAGTCAAGAGCCTTGGGAAAATTTGGAGGGCAGAAATATCTTGGTGCTCACCTCCATTGTCCCCTGAAAGTTGCTGCACAGGTGGATAGAGTGGTCAAGAAGTCTTATAGTATGTCTGTCGTCATTGGACGGGGTATTGAGCACAAGAGCTGGCAAGTCATGATAAAATTGGACAAGACATTGGTTTGGTCGCATTTAGAATACTGTATAAAATTCTGGTCGCCACATTACCAAAATGATGTGAACGCTTTGGAGAGGGTGCTGAGAAAGAGGATGAACGTTTCTAATATGCTTTGCAAGGGCGAAAACTATTTTAGCAGGAGAATGGAAACCTAAATTGTAGTTTCAGCATCCAGGAGATTGTGAGATTTGAGGTCAGAAATGAGGGTTCAAGGTCGCAAGAGTGCACTGGCAAGCATGAATGCGATATAAACTGTGTCTACTTCAATATGTGGATAATTCAGATAAAAGGTGAATGGCAGAATTGTTTGGTACCTGTGACTTCTATGATGTGGCCATTTTGTAGACATGGGATCGAGCCGAGACCACAATGTTTGTTTTCGGTTCCGGTATTTAGAGGTTTCAGTAAGAGCAGAGAAGATGGTAAAAGAGGGGATGGTGCAGCATTGTCCACCAAGGAGAGGACTGCAGTGGCAATGAGGACGTTTGAGGACTCATCTACTGAAGTAGTATGGGCTGAGATTACAAACAGGAAAGGAGAGGTCAAACGTTGTCTCCAGGCCTCGGAATACTTCCACAGATATAAAAGAAAGAATAGCAAAGATAATTCTGGAGAGGAACGAGAGTGACAGGGTGGTTGTTACGGAGGACATTAAGTTTACAAATATTGACTGGCAAAAATGCAGTTCGAGTACTTTAAGTGGGTCACTTTTTATCCGTTGTGTGCTACATGGTTTCCTGACACAGCATGTAGACAAGCCAACAAGGGGTGAAGCCACATTGAATTTGGTACAGGGTAATAGCCAGGTCAGGTATTCAATTTGGCGGTTGGTGAGCACTGCAGTGATAGTGCCCACAATTCGATTGTTTTAACTTCAAAAATGGAGATGGATAGGTATATAAAACAGGGCATGAGTTATTGCTGAGATAAAGGCAATTAAGATGCGATTAGGCAACGATTTAGGATGTACAGGAGGGAAGGAAGCTGCCGGGAATGGGCACCATTGAAATGTGAGGCTCATTCAAGGATCCGCTCCAGCGTGTTTTTGATAGGTATGAGCCTGTCAGGCAGGGAGAAAGTAGTCGAGCATGGGACCCAAAGTTTACTAAAGAAGTGGAATCTCGTGATAAGAGGAAGAGGCAGACATATGTTAGGATGAGACGCGAAGGCATAGTAAGGGTGCTTAAGTGTAACAAGCTCCCCAAGAGCAAACTAAAGAGAGAACTAAGAAGAGCCAGGAGTGGGCAGAAGAAGTCATTGGCAGACCGGATCAAGGCCAACACTAAACTTTACTATGGGTATATCAGGAATAAAATAAACACTTGCGATAACTTTAGGACACTGAAGCTAGTCGTGGGAATTTGTGGTGGAGTCCGAGGAGATTGGGAAAGCGCTAAATGAATATATTTCCTCAGAATTCAAAATCGAAAAAGGCAATGCTGTAGAGGAGAATACTAAGATACAGGCCACTACCCAAGACGCGATTGAATTTCACATGGAGGAGGTGTAAGCAATTCTGGGGAGTGTGAAAACTGATACATCCCTTTGAATGGATGGGATCTATCACAGGAATATCAGGAATTCCAGGGAGGAATTTGGTTTTGATCTTTATGTTGTCGGTCTCGACAGTTATACATCCAGTAGGCAGGAAGATAGCAAATGGTGCTACCTTGTTCAAGAAGAGACAACCCTGTACATGATCGACCAGAGAAACGTAGTTCAGTTTAAATTAGATTAGATTAGATTACTTACAGTGTGGAAACAGGCCCTTCAGCCCAACAAGTCCATACCAACCCGCCAAAGCACAACCCACTCAGACCCATTCCCCCCTTCTCCTGACACTATGGGCTAATTCACTTAACCTGCACATTTTTGGGTTGTGGGAGGAAACCGGAGCACCCGGAGAAAACCCACGCAGACACGGGGAGAATCTGCAAACTCCACACAGTCAGTCGTGGGTAAAGCGTTGGATAAATTTATAACAGTTAGGGTATATAATCATCTCGAGAGAAATGAGTCGATTTGGGACATTCAACACAGTTTTATCTAGGCAGTTTCGTGCCTCATGCATTTTATTGAGTTCTTTAAGTTGGTGAACAAACAGGTGGAAGAAGGTCAAGTTTTTGTTGTACTGTATATGAATTTCAGTAAGGCGTTTGATAAGGACACCCACGGTATATCGTTGCACAAACATGGAGGCATGGGAATAAGGGTGATTTAGCAGTTTGGATCCAAAATTGGCTCCTGAAAGGACACAAAGCGTGGTGGTTGGTGGCAGACTTTAATTTTGGAGTTCAGTTCATAGTAGTGTACCACAAGGATTTGTTTTGGTGCCTTTCCTGTCTGCCATTTTCCAAATAACCTTAACGAGGGCGAGGAATGATGGATTAGCAAATTTGCAGATGACACTGATGTCCACGGAGTTTTAAATCATGCTGAAGGATATTGCAGATTATACGGGGACATAGATAAGCTGTACAGCTGGACTGGAAGGTGGCAGGGGAGTTTAATGCGGAAAAGTGTGAGGCGAATCACATTGGAACGAGCAACAGGAGTAAAGAGTACTGGGCTAAAGGTAAGATTCTTGCAAATGTGGATGAACAGAATGATTTCGTTTTCTGTGTACACAGATCCTTGAAAGTTGCCACCCATTTTGTTCGTTTTGTAAAGATGGCATTCAGTGCGTAAGCTTTATTGTTAGAAGGATTGAATTTCGGACCCAATTAAATATGCTGCAACTGTACAAAACTCTGGTCCTGACGTACATGGATAAACCTGGTCATCACATATACGAAGGAAATGGAGAAAGAATGAGTTCAAAAGAGATTTAGTAGCATGTTGCCTGGTAAGAAGGGTACGTCTTGTGACGAAAGTCTGAGTACTTGTTGCTGAGAGAGGAAGGGTGAGACGTAACTTAATTGAGACATAGAAGATAATCAGACAATTAGACAGGGTGAGCAGTGCGAGCCTTTTTCATCAGAAGGTGATGGCTAGCACGAGGTGACACAGTTATAAATTAACGGGTGAGACTTAGGACCGATATCAGAAGTAGTTTCTTAACTGAGGCATTAGTAGCGGCGTTGAAAGCCCAGTTTGCAAGAGTAGACTTACCAACTTTAAAGGCACTTCAAAGGCAATTCGGTAAACATATGGATGAAAATAGAACAGTGTCATATAGATACTCTTCAGGTTGGTTGGAAAGGTCGGCACAACATCGAGGGTCATAGGGCTTGCACTGCACTGTAATGTTCTACGTTATATATTCTATTGTTTTTTGTGTGTATTTCGTCCTGCTTGAATATGGAAAGACGAAACAGTGAGTAAATTGAATTGTGCATGTGTAAAAATGTGAACAACAATGGATTGAAGGGTTGTTTACATCAGGTAAAATAATGGAATTGAGACCCAGATGTGATCAGCCTTGATCATATTAAATGGTGGAACAGGTTCAAAGGCCTGAATAGCTTTACCAGTTTATTGTGCTTATGCCATTATGTAAAACATGACAGTAAGATTGTAGTTGATTAAAAAACTTGCAAAATGTTCTAAAAGTTTATGAACGATGCTAAAGATTTTAGATTCATAAGCAGTTGTCCAAAATATTGCAAAACACTGGCACCTCTCTATAAATGTTTGTCTGTCCTCATTGCAGACATTGAAGAATGAGGGTGAAGCGATATTTGAGCATAATCTTTAGCTGCTCTCTGAATTTACTCTGGGTCACGACATAGACACAGGTATTGGTGCAGCAGCTCAGGAGCTGCAACATGAAACCCAGTTCTTGCACATAATGATCAATTAACAAAGATCTGAAGCCTAAATTAAATAGACGCCCCAAAATCGAAACAATCATTAAAGTTGACCATAACAGGATAAAGTTTGCGGAAATTGCCAGGAGCAAAATGATGGATCTCCATCGACTCTCCATCTCTGTGTCTTTGTGACTTTCATTGTTGCTGGAAGAGCGGAGTCGCCTGCGGGATTTGTTGCTCACTAAGATGTTTCTGACTATGAAGGTGTTGAACAGTAATATCAGCAGAAATGGAATACATGGTGTTAGTATGTTGTGCAGGAACTCGACTGATACCCAGAATGGAATACATGGTGTTAGTATGTTGTGCAGGAACTCGACTGATACCCAGACCGGGGAAGTCTGAACAGAATCCGTTGCAACACAAAACCACGGGAAGTTCATGAGTTGATACTTACTCGTTAAGGCAAAGTACCAGAAAATGTTCTTTAAGATGCTCACCACAGTCACAGATCCCAGAACTATGGTCGCTGTTTTCTCACTGCAATACTTATTTCTCAGTTTCTGGCAACAAATCGCCACAAATCGATCAAAAGTAAATGCGACAGTGAACCACACCGAGCAGTCAGTGACTGCATAAAGCAGGACAGCATGGACGTTACATATGGGCAGTTCCAACAATGAATAAAATGTTCTTGGATAAAGGGTCGGCAAGTGCCTCAAAATCAGATCTAGAATAATCACCAGAAGATCTGAAACTGCCATGGCGATCAGGTAAGTTGTGATACAATTCGAGAGACCGCACCCTCCGTGACTCAGGATCCTAATTGTGATCACGTTCACTGTGAGGAAGGGAAATAAACACGGTAACAGTGCATCAGGCTCGATAATATAATCTCAGTTCACATGCGCATTTGTGAAAGCTTGTTCTGAGTCAGGATCACCGGGCCTGAAATGTTGACTATGATTTCTCTTCAAAGATGTTGTCAAGCCTGCTCAGCTTTTCAAAAAGCTTCTATTTACGTTTCTGCTTTATGATATTCGCAAGTAGTTCCCTTTTTACTAATTGATCTGTATTAATTATTGACGCAGGACAAGCATATTGAAAAACAATAATTGCATGGTAAAAGGGAAATTGTCTTTCACTACGTCATCCAGGATTTAGGGAGTAGAAAGTCCAGTTAACAAAGCAGTGACCCACTATGAAGCTGTGATTAGAGTTGACAGGGGACGAAAAGAATCAAATGCGATGACTGGAGATTATTTCATGGGCAAAATTAGAAAGCAGAGAGCTAGAAATATATTCGCGACTAAGTAGTGGCATTTGACCAATGGAGTTCTCTATTTAAATAGTATACATATCGTCTATTCCACCTTCCAATAACCCCAGAACGTCACATACACTCAAGTTATATTTTGTCAGTTTGGAGTTTCAGACTTGGTGACTCTACACTTGTGGCAAAAGTGAGGGTTGCAGTTGGTGATGATTAAAGACAAGTTTAGAGTGTTGATGAATAAGAACAGCAGGTCATGTCGCATCCAAGGAGCAGGAAAATCGACGTTTCCGGCAGCAGCCTTCGTCAGGAATGAGGCTGGTAGCCTCGATTATGAAGAGATAAGTGGGCGGTGTGTGGGTGAGGCGCAGCTAGTGAGAATGCAATAAGTGGATAGAGGAAGGGGTAAATGAAATAGGTCAGAGAGAACAGTGGAGCGGAGAGGTGGGAAGAAAAATTGACAGGTGGGAGATGTCAAGAGGATGGTACTGAGCTGGAGATTTTGGACTGGGGACTGGTGGGGAAAGGGAATTGAGGAAACTGGTGAAGTTCAGATTGATGCCTTGGATTTTAAGAGTACTGAGGCGAAAGTTAAGGCGTTCTTCCTTCAGGCATTGGGTGGTGAGCGAGGGGCGGTGGTGGAGGCCCACGACCAGCACGTCCTCTGTAGAGTGGAAGGGCGAGTTGAAAGTTTTGGCATGGGGTGGTGGGATTGATTGCTGCAGGTGTCCTGGAGATGTTCCCTGAAGCACTCTGTGAGAAGGCATCCAGTCTCCCCAGTGTGAAGGAGACTACAGCGGAAGCAACAGATGCAATAAATGACCTTTGTGGAAGTGCAGGCGAAACATTGATGGATGTGGAAGTCTCCTTTGCAGCCTTGGATGGAGATGAGGGGGTGGTGCGGATGCAGGTTTTGCAATTCCTACGGTGGGAGGGCAAGGTTGCAGGAGGGGAGGATGGTATGCTGGGGGACATGTACCTAATATCACGGAGGGAGTGGACTTTGCAGAAAGTGGATAGGGGTGGGAGCGAAATATATCCTGGTAGTGGGTTCCGTTTGTAAGTGACGTGAATGTCGGAAAATGATGCGGTTTATGTGGATGTTGGTGGGCGTGGAAGGCCAGGACCAGGGGATTCTGTGCTTGTTGTTGTTGGAAGGGTGGAGATTGAGCACGGACTGCGGGGCGTGGATGAGATGCGTTGGAGTGCATCTTCAACCACGTGGGACGTGATATTACGATCTTTAAAGTAGGAGGCCAACTGGTGTGTTCTGCCATGGAACTGGTCCAAATTTACGTTAACATCTTCCCTTCGTTTACCCTCTATTTTTCTTCCGATGAGATCATTCAGATGTCACTGCCCTGCCTGATCCTTTAAAACTTGATTCCATGGTAGTAATCTTAAATACTCCTGACATTACTGCCTCAACAGTCCTCTATCATGAGGAATAACAACAGCAGGTTAGTGTCGAGGAACGCTGCAGAGAATGCCGTCCCTCCTGAATCCTTCCCAAATTCTGTTCACTATCTACAGGCATAAGTAGTCAGGAATGTAACGGGATACTCACTGCTTGCCTGAGTTTGTTTAAACCCAACAAAATAGAAACTCATCTGTACTTCTTTACGCTACTTCCTTAACTGGCACTACATTCACACAGATCCTCTCATCCAACATAAGGCAGCAGGGAGTACTATCTCCACTGTAAGACCAAGCAATCTCACAATCATTAACATCGAGATTGACACGGGCAATAAACGCAACAGTGCTGCATGGTGGCTCACCGATAAGTACAGGTGCCTTATAGTGAACCAGTGTGAATATTGTGTGAAATTTTGACAGTGTCCTTGCGTTTGTGCGTGTCCTGTCTCGGTGCTCTGCTTTCCTCCCACAGTCCTGGTATGTTGCACTTTGGGTGAACTAGCCATGCTATATTGACTGCGATATTCACAGATATGTACATTAATTGCATTAGGTTTTTTTAAGTATCGAGTAGCAAAACAAGTCTAGTTGGGATACGCTTCAGAGAGTCAGTGTGGACTTGAATTCAAATAACACCATAATACCATAAATCACAGAATACTTGCGTGAAGTTACAACAGGCAATAAAGAGAGAAATTGCAATTTCTAGCATTCATTGGTTAAAAAAGCCATAAAAGTAGGGAAACGTTGCTTTATTAGTAGAAGATATTTATGAGACTGTACCTGTAGTACTCTTGTCAGTTTTGCTCCCCTTACTAGAGCAGGGCAGCTATTATATGGAAGACACTTAGAGGGGGATTCAATAAATCAGTTCCAGAAATGTCAGGCTTGTCCGGCGGGAAAGAGGTTTTGAGGAGTGCAACTGCATATATTCTGGCCTTTACAAGAATCTGAGGAGACCAACTTGTGCTTTGGAAAATACAATATCAGATGGACAAAGTGAGTTGAGAAAGAATTATTCCACTATTGGGACGATACAGAAGGATGAGTGGTATGTTTGGGATAATGGGAAGTGAACGTTTAAAATCGGTGGTGAGTATTTTAATGTGTCGTGAATTCGTGGAATAATCCACTCCAAAGTACTGTGGATTTCAGGGCACATACAGAATTTAAGGAGGATATTGATATTCCTTTAATGAGCAATTGTCAAAGTCAACGGGCATGAAAGTGGAATTGTGACCGAGATGACGTCAGCCATGATCAAGGTAAATGGTCGACCTATAACAAAAGGCGGAATGGCCGACACCTGGTCCATCTTCACAAGATCATTGTGAGGTTGGAGTCCTTGTCTCTTGATCATAGGATTAGATTATGGATTGTTTGATTTCTGTCACTGGCACCTTATCAGCACATACCAAATTGGGACATCTCTGAAACAGAGCTAATAATGAAAATGCTGTTTTTCTGAATACCGACTTTGATTTTTTAAAAAAGCATGAAAGATTGAAATGGGCAGCGGATGAGGAATTTGGGCGTCATAACAGTGCAGAAATATTAATGGAAATGTCAACATTGAGGAGCTGTCACTAAATGACTGAATATAGACGAGTGAACACAGTGCTGATGGGATGGCGGCATTTGTTTCATAACACTTTTCTCATGCATCTTTGAAACTAGAAAGTGGGCAGCTAAGAATGTGAAGAGTAGAGTTTGAGTTTACCGCTAAGGAAGTCGGTGAGAATTTGGTGATGGAGATTACATGAGATGACTTCATCTATTGTGAAGTTCATTCTCTTGCTATCGCACTGATTGCTGTAATCACAGGATTAACGTTTCAAGAGACACTGCCTGGGTGAGGACAGCATCGAATTGGGTTTGGAAGAATGGTGTGGGTGTGGGCAGATCGGGGAAGATCTCATTGAAACCTCATACGAACAATTCGAGCAGGACTAGATATGGTGAACACAGGAAAGATGTTACTGTCACAGGCCAACGATAAAGTGGAGAACTGAGATGAGGAGGGACAGGTTCACCAACATAGAGATGAATCTTTAGAATTCACTGGAAAGACAATGAGAACAAAATACTGAATAATTCATGAAGCCTTTGGGTAAAGGTATTATCTCGAAGTGATCAAACGTCAATGGGAGAATGTGAAAACCCGAGACTAAGTAAGATATTCAGGCATGATGACACGGAATGGTGGATCAGGATAGAATGGCCATTTGATTGATTGCTTCTGCTCTTTTCCCTTTATCGATATTTCACAATGAATACGAAAGCGGGAAGGTGTACAGCCTGTTTCAAACTTATGCTATGATGAAATGTCGTCAGTAGATAGTCTATAGAATTTGCATGCTGCGCTGAAGCAGACAGCTTCGATCTTCCAAAACCTAATTGCTCAAGGCAGCTACGAATCAGACTTTACAGACTGACAAATAAACATTGATACATGGAATTGGCACCAACATATTCAAATATTTACTCCTGTACTTCAGAAAAAACTAATATAAATGCCCAAAACCAGATATAGAGGGTCAACAAAAGAAAGGAGACTGTTAATTAGGAGATAAGAGAGAGAACAATTGGCAAGGACGCTCATGAATACACAGGTAGTTTTCACTTTGAGTCAATATTTGGATAGCAAGACTTACCAGAAATTCCTACAAAACCAATGATGGGATAGTAATAACCTTGAATGATGTAAAGTGTATATTGTATTCGGGAGCGTAATGACAAACGATCATAGTAAGTGGATAGTACGAAAATATACCAAGATAGACTCCTGAAATGTATTGTAACATTCCAGTTCATCGTTTCCAGATTCTTATCCATTGCAGGTATATTCCAGTCCTTTGTATTCAGATTCTCAACCATTCTAATGATGGTCTAGTCGATTTTCCTTAACTTCTGTACAGTCTCTTCCTGTAAGACCTGATCACCTTCTCTTTCTCTATCAAACTCGCTGTCCCTCTCACTCTATCTAGAATCACTGCTGACTCGAACTACAGAGACGATGCTCCAACAACAGTATGTAATACTTCAGTTAATAGGATGACATTTTCTAACATCAGAGAGTCAGTCTCCAGAGACACTGCGCAGTTCCTCAGAGACTGATGATACTTGAAAGGTTTGAAATAACATGTTTGCTTTAACCCCTTCACTTCAGCATTATTTGGACCACAAAAAGGAACATTTACTCATTCTGGACAAGATACGGACTAGTGAAGTTCAAGGAAGGGATGGTGACTGAACATTATCGGTCAGTACTGCCTGTATATTAGAGAGTAGTGGACGAAGCTATTGTGAATTCCAAATGCCAATCAGTGCTTTCGAATGCAGGCATGTCCAAGAACTAGAATTCTTCACCTGTCGGTATGAATGTGGCTGTGAGGAGCTAGATAGGAAAATAATTGTTAATTTTGAGGGTTCCATGGTTGAACACTTAGACCGAAATGATGAAAAGCTTGATCATCAAGAGCGGCAAGCGTGTGAAATTCCATGCCACAGAAGGCAGTACAGATTGAAACATTGAACGTTATGAAGAAGGAGTTGTAGATATGCCTGAGGATTAAACTGAGCAAAACCACGGGCAGAAAGTGAAAACGAAACGTGTGAGGGAGATGATGAGCATTATCATGGCAGAAAAAAATAAAAGTGCCGAATTGTCTACTACTGCTTCTAACTTTCTACTATCACATACAATTAGTGATTTAACACAAGGCAGGGCTGCGTCAGTTGAGTGCAATTAGCATTACAGACTGCAACCCACAATAGGGACGCAGAGACGAGTTCTGGGTTCATAATTATTTCATACATATATTGCATATGAGGTAACTCGTAGAAAAGCAGGCGGAAAGGCAATTAGAGGGGATGACAGAAATTGTCTGCGGAAGGATAAAAATAAATTCGCTGTGTGAAAAAAACCTTGCTCATGAAATGTAATGTGGGATACTGTGGGCAATGTACATTGGCAGAAAGCATCGAGGATATGCCTAGTATTTAGAAGAAGGAAGACTGCAGTAAGCTGCAAAATGAAAATATTCAACAGTCCATCTGCATGAATCACACACAAAAAAAATCAAGTCCAGTATCAAAGGTCATATGGACAATAGGGAAACCAAATAATTTGTTGGTCGTTATTTCAAACGAAATAAATTGCAAAGATAGGGAGTTCTTGATAAATGTACAACATTGCACTAGTCAGACCATAACTGGAATATTCTGAACGGCTTTGAGCCCGATCTGTAAAGAAAAAAAATTATTGGTATTGGAGCCAGTCCAGAGAAAGTTTACTCTGTTGATCCCAGGAAAGACTTCATTATGAGAGGTTGATTGTTTTAAAATATTTTCATAGAAATGTAGAAAAATGAGAGGCCTTTTCTTTGAAAAATATACAGTAATTTTTAGAGGATTTGACAGAGTGGATGCAGAGATGTTTTTTTCTGTTTAAGTAGTGTATCGGTTGAGAGGACATCATCTCATGAAAACGGGTCGCTGATTTAAGACAAAGAGAAGGTGGATTTTTTTTCTCGCATAGGCTAGTGAATGTGGAGAGTCCTTTACTTTAGAGGGCTTTTGAGGCTGTTTGATTAAGTAAAATCAAAGCTGAGACAGAGAGTATTTCAATCTGAAAGAGGAATCTTGTTCTGAGGAAACGGAAGGAAACTGAAATTGAAGATGACGACATCAGCCAAAACTTCACTGAAAGGCGAAGATGGACTTGATGGAAGATGTCTTGATGGACAGGATAATCTCCTTCTCTTCTTCTCCTTCCAAAGAATTCCGAAGGACGATGACAATTATACTTGTTCTTTTGTGACTTTGCCAGACAGTTATTTCCATGCATGGAACTCATTTAACCTCAGGGTACATGAACACGCAGCTCAACCTGCATCAATCCGTCCCTCTGCTGACTCAAGATCAAGCACGAGCAGCCAGTACAGGAGAGTGATTCGAGCTTTATGCTGGCCACGTGATGGCTGGTCTCTGTAATCTGATGAAATGCCTTTGTTCCAAAGGTTCCTGCAGTACAGTGGGGCAGAAAGATTTCTCCAGAATTCAGAAATGTATTCTTATCTCAAACAGCCAAAAATATTCCGTCCAGCTGTTTGCACATGTCTTGGGCACTGACATCACCTCCTTCATTAAAAAAATCCCCATCAAATTCATTTTTGTTCTTTCATATCTCATCTCAAATGAAACCCTGTAGCACTCGAATCCACAACCATGAGAAGAAAGATTTAATGTATTGATCCTAAACATGCCACTCATGATAGTAAACATTTCCATAAGAAGCCCTCTCAGTCACCCACGTTCTCAGGAAAAGATTCCCAGCTTGTCCAAATTCTCACTATAACTCAGACCACTGACTCCTTGTAAATTTCTTCTGCACTGTTTCCAGTTAAATGGCATCATCCTTGTTGCAAACTGAACATGTCTGAATACAATGCTGGACTCCAATTGCGGCAACGAATGTCCTGTACAGTTGCAACATAACTTCCAATCTTAATTAGGCTATGCCAATTTGTGAAAAGCCTTCTTCACTGATCTGTCTACGTTTGAAACTACATTCAGAGAACCTGAACTCCGAGGTCCCTCTATTCCATTGCACTTCTTCAGGCCGTACTATTCACCATGAGCCTGATGCCGTGATTTGATTTTCCAAAACGTAAGATCTCAAGTCTTTGGCAAATAACGTTTCAAATCGGCAAGACACAAAGACACGTTAACTACTTTTAATCAGTCCTTGCCTTCCCAAATACATGGAGATCCTGTCCCTTAGGATTACTTCCAATAACTTTTCCACCACCGGCGTCAGGCTCACTGGTCTATAGTTACCTGGCTTGTCCTTACAGCCCTTCTTAAACAGTGGCACCACGTTAGCCAACCTCCAGTCTTCGAGCACGTCACCTGTGACAATCGATGATGCAAACATTTCAGCAAACGCCCAGCAATCACTTCTCTAACTTACCACAGAGTTCTAGGGTACACCTGCTCAGGTCCTGGGGATTTATCCAAATTTATATTTTTCAAGACATCCAACACGTCTTCCTCTGTAGTATGGACATTTTGTACGGTGTCATCATCTATTTCCCTACTGGCTACACCTTGCATATCCTTTTCCACAGCAAACACTGATGCAGAATACTCGTTTAGTATCTCCACCATTTTTTACGGTTCAACACAGAGACCGCCGTGCTGATCTTTGAGGGACCCTATTTTCTCCCTAGTTACCCTTTTGTCCTTAGCATATTTGTTAAAAACACTTTCGATTTTCCTTATTTCTATTTGCCAATGCGATCTCATGTCTCCTTTTTGCCGTCCTGATATCCCTCTTCAGTATACTCCTACTGACTTTATAATCTTCTGAGGATTCACTCGTTCTAACCTGTCTTTACCTTACATATGCTTCCTTCTTTTTTTTAACGAAACCCTCAATTTCTCTGGTCATCCAGCATTCCCTAGCCATACCAAACTTTCCTTTCACCCAAAGTGGAATATAATTTATCTGGATTCTCGTTACCTCATTGCTAAAGATTTCCCATTTTACAGTCATCCCTTTGTCTGTGAACATCTGCCCCAAATAGGCTTGTCATCTGTGATGACAAGAACTTCATTGCAACTTGACGATCCGAAATATCTGTGCCTAATTTCGAGAAAGGAGGAGCCCACTATTGTACAGACTGAGGGGAATGAAATTTTGCAAGTGTTCTAAGAGATCAATCATGCACCATTGCGGACTGGCAGGAGTGTTAACGAGATGGGGAGGCTGCTGAAGGACGAGGGAAGACGAAGGGAGTGGACAATGAAGAGACTAATCGAGCACAAGGACAGACAATTTCAGGTTACGAACGTTCATAGGACCTTTACATGCGCAAACTATATTCTAAATTTGGAAGGACTCGATAGGAGGGCGAGTTGGTCAGAAAGGGGGTAGCTGCAGAAAATATTATTAATCTTTATGCCTAATGATTGTCCAACAACCAACATATTTTATCCGTATCTATTTTTAATCGTTGTGTTGAGTCCATCAACATTTAATAAGTAAATTACCGTCCAATCCTTCCCAACAAGACAGCCGACTGAAATGTTAAAATGCAACACAATGTGGAAAATAGAATGAGATGCAATTTGATTGGAGGAACAGGGGAATAGAGTATTTTCTAAATTAGGAAGAACTTCGGAGTTTTGACGCGCTGATCGACTTGTGAGTCCTGCTTCTGGATTTTCTTCAGGTTGGTTTGCAATTTCACTTGGCGGGAAGGAAGACAAATGAAATGTCAACATTCATGTTGACCGTGCTAGAATGAAAGTGTGTGGATATACTGCTAATGCTGTGTAAGTCTCCAATTGGACCAGATTTGGAATATAGTGTGTCAATTAAACTAACTTATCATTGGGAATCAGGGCATAACATCGGACCCAGGAGCAGGAGTTAATTTTGCCGTTTGATTAAATGAGTGATCAGACAGAAGGGATATATCACCAAATTTTTGAATTGTCGTCGGAACCTACTCTGTGTCACGGCGTAGATTCCAGTGTTTGTGCAGCAACTTAGGAGCTGCAGAATAAATCCTAATTCTTGGACATACGCAGGCACATAAATCAAATAGCCCAGATTATGCATTCGTTGAAGCATTCCATTCACGGCAAACACTGCCCACAGCAGGATGAAGTTGCCTGAAATCAGAAACAGAAGAACAATTGATTTTCTTCGGTTCTCCATCTCCGTGTCTCTGGGACACTCCCCATTGTTGTGAGTCCGGAGTCTCCTGCGGGCTCTGCTGCTCACTACAATATGTCTGACGGTGAAAATGTTGAGCAGCAAAATCAGAACGAATGGGAGACAGGGTGAGAGAATGTAGTGAACAATTTCAATTATGGCCCATAACTTTAAGTTATCATCACTCAGTTCTATACCACAAAACATAGGATCGTTAAATAAACCATAATTATTGTTATACATAAAATACCAGCTGATGTTATTTAAACAGCTCAGTACAGTCACTGTTCCGAGAACCACCGCTGCTGTTTTCTCATTACAATATTTAGATTTGTACTTGTGACAACGAATGGCTACCAAGCGGTCGAAGGTGAATGTGACTGTGAACCAGACTGAGCAATCGGATGCTGCATAAAGCAGGACAGCATGAATGTTGCACACATCTATATCCTCCAGAAAAGTGAAGACTTCCGGATAAACAATTGGAATATGTCTCAATATCAGGTCAAGGATCACCACTAGTAAATCTGCGATTGCCATGGTCATCAGATAGCGAGTGACACATCTGGAGAGTCCACACTTCCCACGGAACAGGATCACAATCGTCACTGTATTAACTGTGGAAAAGGAAACTTCGATATAATACTAAACGATTGATGAGGGAAGAAATAATGTTCACTTCAAGCATAAGTGGTGCACATTCATGACTATGTTTCCCATTCAGAAGGCATAATCCTTTAAGAGTGCCATCCAAATTCACATTCTCTACTCCGACATAGCTAATTTTTGCAGACATAGTTGTAGGAGAAAGTGACGGAACGTGTGGTGTTGGAAAAGCACAGCCGGTCAGGAAGCATCGAGGAGCGGAAGAGTCGACAATTCGAGCATAAATTCTTCGTCAGCAAACAGGGAAAAGCCCAATTAGGTGAGAGATCAATGGAAGCAAGTGGACTGTGGGGAAGGTAGCAGGGAATTCAATAGGTAGATGAAGATGAGGGATTTTGGTGAAATGTCAGAAAGCAGGTTGACGGGAATTGGTAGGAAGGAAGATCGACTTTTTGGACAGTTTCAGAGGCTGCTGTCGAGTCGGAATGTTGACTCTGGAATACGTTGGAAAGATGGATGGTGGCGATTGAAGAAATGCGTGAAATATATATTGATCCCGTATGGTGGCAGGGAACAAAGGTGGACGATGCGGCAGTGTTCATCCAGGTGTTGGGTGGCTTTATGTTTGTGGTGGAGGAAACCCTGGATGTGCATGCCCTTGGTGGAGTGGGAGTTGGATTTAAAGTGTTTGGCCACAGGGCAATAGGGTTTTTAGTGCATGTATCTCAGAGATGATCTCTGAAACGTTCTGCAAGTTAGCGTTCTGTCTGCTTCAGTTGGAGGGTAAGCACAGCGAGAGCAACGGACACAGTATATGATGTGTGTGGAAGTGAAGTTAAATCTCTGTCGGTTGTGGAAGGATCCTTCGCGGCCTTGGACTGTGGTGAGTCGGGAGGTGTAGGTGGAGGTTTTGTAATTTGTCCGTTGGTAAGGAAAGATGCTGGGAGTGAATGTTGGGTTGTCAAGTGAAGATGCTGGGAGCGGATGGTTGGTTCATGGGGATCTTGGACCGAAAGAAGGAGTACTCCAGGGAATTGCCCCTGTGGAGCGCATGTACGGGTGGGGCGAGAAATATATTTCGAGTGACGTGGTCTGTTTGAAGCTAGTGGAAATGGTCAAGGATGACACGTTTTTTTGTTGGTTGTTGGGCCTGAACGTGAGGACCAGGGGTGCTCTGTGCTTGCTGTGATTGGATGGATGCGCTTCAAGGGCAGATGCACAAAGGAGGAGGATATGGACTCGAGGGAGTCTTTGATGAAAAGGATGGGGAAATTGCTTTGTGTTGAGTCTGTCAACGGAAACGAAGACGGATAGGTATAGGAAAGAGAGGGATGTGTGTGAGATCATCCAGCTGAATTTGTGGCCAGGGAATAAATTGTTATTAAAATTCATAAACTTTTCAAACTCATCGAGGGAGCACGATGTGGGGTTGTTGTGGAGGAAATAGCTGAGAATGGTGCCGGTGCATCTGCGGAAAACACACTGTTCCCCCTTCTTCAGGAAGAAGCAGGCACAGCTGGGAATAATACTGGTGTCTCTGGATGCCCATCAAACCAGCAGATCAAGTGATACAATGATAGATTTACGCACCAATCTCCACACAGCTGAAGTCAGGCATTAACTTACGGACACCTTTTCCTACTGCCCACTCAATCACGAGCTCACCTGCCAACACCAAACTTTCATGTATTAGACCATCCACAATCGCATCACCGTGGGGATCTCCCAACCTCATCCTCAAAACTCATAGTCCGGGATCAACACCCTGCCCGGTTCTATCTACGACCCAAAATTCACAAACCGGACTGCCCTGGTTGACCAAATATCTCACCCAGCTCCTTTCCCAAAGAACGTACGCCAGCATACTTTGGCAACCTTCTGTCCAGCTTGCTCTAGGATGTCCCCACATATGTTCGGCGTGCCACCTAATCCACCCACCGCCTCCTTTACTTTCGTTTCTCTTTCTCCCAAACCTGAACTTCACACACTCTTCTCCCATGACAAACGCATCCAAGCCCTCCATTCCGTCGTGAACGGATGACTCTAATCGCATACTTCCACTGAAACATTCGTCTGATTGGCTGAACTGGATCTCACCCTCAACAAAATCTCCTTTCAATTCTCCCATTTTCTCCAGAGAAAATGGGTAACCATGAGCATCCGCATAAGCCCCAGCTGTGCATTCCCCATCCTCTGGTGCATGGAGCAGAACATCCTCCGCAGATACACTGACAACAATCTCCTCCATTTCCTCCGCTTCATCAATGACTCTATCGGCGCCAGCTCATGCTCCTGCAAGCAACATGAACAGTTCATCAACTTCACCAATACCTTTTACCCTGACCTCAACTTACCTGGACTATCTGGGGAACCTCTCTCCCCTTCCTGGACCTCTGCATCTTCACTTCCGTTAACAAACACAAAACAGACATCGACTTCAAACCCACTGCCTCCCACATCTAGCTGGACGACACCTCGTCCCATCTTGGCCTATCCATTCCTTCCAATTTATCTCACGCATCTTACCATAGGAGGACTAATTCGACCAAAGAAAATTCCCGATGGCCTCCTTCATCATGACTGCAATTTCCCCTCCCTCTGGTCGACGATGTTCTCCAGTGCATCTCCTCCATTTCGCTAACCTATGCCCTTAAACCCTGCCTTTTCAATCAGAACAAGGACATTCCTCCTCACTCCTTAACTTGCACCGCACCAATACCACATTCAAGTTTACATCTTCAGCTGTGTCGGCCACCTGTGATATATTTCGCTTTCCACCGCCACCTGCAATCCACAGAGATTATAACCACTGAGAATCCTTTGTGCGGGCTACAGCATCCAGCACCACAACGTCCACACCTGGCACCTTTACTTGACACCTTAGAGGGAGGAAAACTAGCGCCTACATATTCAAACTCACCGCCATCCATAGCCCTAAATGATCCTTTCGCATTTGGACAGAGATTTAGCTTTGCTTCCAAACACATCACCTGTTGTGTCCATTGGTTTTGGTGTGGCATCCTCGATATTGGAGCAACGGGGCGGCTACTGGTGGCATTTCTGAGAACATCTCCAAGAAACACGGACTAAAGAATCTCACCGTCGAGTGGCAGAACACTTTAACTCACCCTCCCAACCGTCAAAAACATGCAAGTCCTGGTCCTCCTTCACCGTAAGACTCTGGGCTGCCGATGCATGGGGGAAGAATGCCTCAAACCGCGCCCATGGGACCCTCCAACCACAAGGGATCGATGCAGATTTCACCAGTTTCTTCATTTCCCACCCATCCCACTCGCCACCCAATTCCAGAGCCAACCTTGAAACTCAGCTCCACCTGCTTGAACTGTCGTAACTCTCCAATTTCCTTCCTACAAATTTGCTCCACCCTGCTTTCCGAACAATCTCCATCATCGCCAAACTCTATCTGAAAATCGCATTCTCAGTTCCCTTCCCCAGCATCACCCATGTATTTTTAAGGCCCCTTGGGCCACCCCCTCATTCGTGATGAAGTGCTGTTGCTCAAAAGTTAGGCTCTCCTCCACTTCACATGCTGCCTTCGTTTTCTAGCACCACACTTTTCGACACGGGGTATATTCTGACAGTATCTGTGCGTGATATAATCTGAACATGAGAGTGTTTGCCATTGATTGTGTGTGCGTAATTGTTTGAGTGTGAGCGCACGTGTGTGTGTGTGTAACAGAGAGTTCGAGAAAGAGAGAGAGAATTTCTCTGTGCATTTGGGAAAGCATCTGAAAGGGTTTATGTGAGTGAGATTGGGCGTATGTATTTTTGCAAGAGTGAGAATCTGTGAGAGAGATTGCGCCTGTGTCTGTCTGATATACTGTCATCTTTCATTAAATACATTGAATCTCCCGATGCAGAACTCTGGTCCAAATATTCACGGTCTATCAATCAAATATCGCCAACTCCTGCAGAGTATTTCAGGTGATCCTTCGACATTTACTAGTAGATAATCAGATCCATAGCCACGAGGATAAGAAGCAGCAAAGCAATCCACTTCGTCTCCGGTAGTGACTGTATAGACAGTGTAATGTAGACTGGTCTAACATAACTTTACACTTCACCATATATACCAAGGGGAGTAAGGAAGAATTAACAATCCATCTACCAGCAAACGTGCATCAGGAAACAGTTCAGGACTATAAGTGAAGAGTACAACACCGTTTAGAAAATGGATAAGGACGTTTAGTACTTACGGGGGACACTGACAGCAGCAAGTATTGGGTAGTAAATCCTCTCAAAATCCTGAATTATTCTTTTGATGTAGAAGGCCCCATTAATCCATGAAAATGCGTCGATGTATCCTTCAATAATATATGGATAGAAATCATTGAAATTCATGACGCGTTATCTGCCAGTAGTTGAAGGGTTATTCTGTGCAGTTGAGCCAGGAATCCTTTTATGGAGCAGATAGAGAAGTCCCTGAGAGACTTTGCTCATTAATTGTGGAGCAGAAATTAATTCACCATCAACAGCTGCGTTCCATTTTTAGGATTGTTTATGCCATGTACCGTCACTGAGCAAGTGACTTCAGTTCTCCCGAGGAATCCAGATGTCTTTTTTTGTATGAAACTCAAATGAGCTTGTCAAACTAAACTGAGAAAATTACAGAGTTATGAGTCACTCTTTGTGGCTGGCTGAACCGAGAGCAAGAGGCCAGGTCTGTTGGAATACAATGTACCTAAGCAAAATAATTTTCTGTTTTACACTGTGTATTGAAATGGGGAAAATATTATTTTTAAACATTAAAGATGATTCAAAGGATGCTTGCACGTTTGGGAAATAAGTCACCTCAGGCTCATTGCTGACATCATGAGTGAGAAGTGCACCCAATTCCTGTGTATCGAGAACCAATTTAGGGAACTGCAGGTGGAGCTGGATGCACATCCGGTCATTCAGAAGGCGGGGGCAGTAATTGTGAGGAGTTACAGTGAGGTAGTTACTCCACAGCCACACGAAGATGTTAGATAGGTTACCGTCAGGAGTAAGGAAGGGAACCATTCAGCAGCGCAGGGATGTTTTGTGGTGATTCGCCGCAACAAGTATAATATTTTGGATACTCCTGGTGGAAAGACGAACCAGGCAGAAGTCATGCAGAAGAGGTCGCTGGTGCAGAGTCTATTCATACTGCTCAGTGGGGAAGGGGAAAAGGAGCAGAACTTTAGTCATTGGTGAGTCGATAGTCAGGATAATTGATAAGCGGTTTTGTGGGAAAGAGAGTAACACACGATTGGTTTGTTGCCACGCAGTTGAGAAGGTTCTTGATGTTTCATGGCTTAGAAAGGGTTAACACTGGGAATTTGTTTCTATTAGATCCCCTCTCACCCTTCTAAAGTCCAATGAATACGGTCCCAGGATCCTCAGCCTGACATCATATGTTCGACCTACCAATCCAGGGATCATCCGTGTGAAACTCCGGTGGAAATGCTACAGTGCAAGTACGTCCTTCGTGAGGTTTGGGGCCCAAAACTCGACACAGTATTCTAAACGTGTCCTAATCAGAGCTTCATAAAGTCTCAGTTGCACATCTCCCCTTTTACAATCCAAAGCTCTTGAGAAAAATAACAAAATTACATTTGCTTCCTTAACCACTACAGGTGAAGCTGGATGAACGTCGGGTCATTCAAAAGGCGGAGGCAGTTATTGTATGGAATTACAGGGAGGTTGTTACTCCACTTCCACGCAAGGAAGGTAGATGGGTTACCGGCCAGATTTAGGAAAGGAACGATTAGGCAGTGCAGGGATCTTCTGTGGAGATTCGCTGAAAAAAAGCATACCATTTTGGATACTAATGAGGGAACGACTAACAAGGAGTAAGTATTGGGGTAGAGGTTGCTGCATCAGAGTTTATCCCTGCTGCTCAGTAGGGAAGGGGAAGAGAAGCAGAGCTTTTGTCATTGGGGAGTCATTGCCAGGAGAACAGAGAGAAGTTTTGTGGGGGCTAGAGTAAATCACGATTGGGTTGTTGCCTACCAGGTGCCAAGGTTCGCGATGTCGCTGATCGTGTTTTCGGGATCCTTGAGGGGAAATAGAACCAGACCCAAATCGTTGTTCATGTCGGCATCAACAAAATAGGTAGGAAGATAGAAGGGCATCGAAGGGAAAAATTCAGGGAGATAGGTTGGAAACTTAGAGCGAGAACAAACAGTGTTATTATCTCTGGTTTGTTGCCCGTGGCACATGTCAGTGAAGCGAGGAATAAGGAGCGAGTGGAGCTGAATGCATGACTGCAAAAATGGTGCAGGAGCAAATGTTTTTGATTTTGCATAATTGAAGCTCCTTCTTGGGAAGATGTGTTCTCTACAAACTGGATGTTCTTCATCTGTATCAGAGGGGTATCAGTATCATTATTCGGTAATTTGCTTCTGCTCCTTTGGTGGTGGAGGTCGTTAAAACAATGCAACAGTGGGATGTGAACCTGAATTGTCGTTCCAGCAGACAGAAGGTTGATGGTAGTGAGGTCTGGGATAGATTTACAAGGTCGCAAGAGGTTACTGGCAACCAAGATGTTGGTTTGAAATGTGTGTACTTCAATGCCAGGAGCATCCATGAGACCAAATGACACAGGAGTGGAAGTAAGGCCATTCGTCCTATCGAGTCGACCTCGCTATTCAACCATGGCGGATGGGCATTTCAACGGCACTTACCTCCATTTCCCCCCTTCCCTGCGAGATTAGGAATTTATCAATCTCTGCCTTGAAGACATTTTATGGCCTCACGACACTCCGTAGTACAGAATTCCGCATCTCCACCACTCTGGCTGAAGAAATGTCTCCTCATTTACATTTTAAATTGAACCCCACTAATTATCAGGCTGTGCCCACAGTTACAAGTAGTCTCGTCTGACTTTCTATAAGATCTGTTCTCAACCTTACAAATTCCAACGAGTATGGTCAGCCTTTCATCATATGTTAGGCCTACCATTCCAGGCATCATCCCTGTGAAACTCTCCTGGACATGCTCCAATGCCACTACGTCCTTCCTGAGATGTGGGGCACAAAACTCGACATAGTATTGTATTCGAAATGGGTCCGAACTAAAGCTTTATAAAGTGTCAGTAGCGCGTCTTTCGTTTTACATCACAACTTCCTTCAGAAAAATGACAACAAATACATTTGCTTTCTTCACCACCGACTCAACTTGCAAGTCAACCTTTAGAAAACCTGGAGTCGCACTCCCCGTTAGATGTGTACTTTGGCTTTCGGAATTTTCTCATCGTTTAGAAAGTCATCTGTCCCTTTATCCCTTTCATCCGAAGTGCAAGACATCGCTTTTGGTCTGGCATAAGGTGGGTGATCTTGCGTCATGGGTTAGTTCCTAGGATTTCGATCTTGTGATCATTGCAGAACATGATTCGAGGAGGGACAGGATTGGTTTTTGTAGATTCCGGTATTTAGATGTGTCAGCAAGAAGAGAGAAGATGGCAAATGGGTGTGTGGCATTGTTAATCAAGTATAGCATTACAACAGCTGAGAGATCGGTGTTGGACAAAGCTACAAACGTAATTTGGGATGACATTGGAAACCAGAAAGGATTCGTCACATATAGGCAGGTTCCTACTGTTCCAGTGATATAGAAAGGATAACTAAGACGATTCTTAATATCCACAGATACAAACCAGGGAGCAGATTGCAGAGACTTTGGCTTCTATATTCATGTCATGATTATTGACAGGAGTATCGCCAGAAGTATGGAGGATGATAATTGTTGTTCCCTTGTTTAAGAAGGGGATTCGGGACAACCGTAACATTAATAGGCCAGTGAGCCTTAAATCCGTGTAGGGTACGATGTTAGAAAAATTATAAGCGATAGAAACTTTCATTATCTGGAAATGAATAATTTGTTTATGTCTCGTCAATACGGTTTTGTGAAGGGTAGGTTATGCTTCATTAACGTTACTAATTTCTTCGGGAACGTGAAAATACAGATGGATGAAGGTAAAGCGATGCTATGGTATACATAGACTTCAGTAAGGCGTTTAATAAGTTCCACACCATGGCAGTTTGCACAAAACATGACGGTTCGGGATTGAAGGTGATTGAGCGGTTTGAAGCAGAAATTGGCTAGCTGAAAGAAGAAAAATGGGTGGTGATTGGTGGGAAATGTTCATCCTGGATTTCAGTTACCAGTGGCGTGCCACCAGGATCTGTTTTGAGCCCACAGCTGTTTATCATTTTTATAAATGATCTGGATGTGGGTGTAGAAATAAGGGTTAATAAATTTGAGGATGACACTGATGTAGGCACTGTTGCAAATAGTGACGCAGCATTGTGTGGTTTACAGCCGGTCATACATACCTTGCAGAGCTGTGCTGAGAAATGGCAAATGGAGGTAAATGCTGAAAATTATGGGGTGGTTCATTTCAGAAGAAATAACAGGAATGCAGAATACTGGGCTAATGATAAAATTCTTAGCAGTGTCGGTCAACAGAGACATCTCGGTATCCTGATACATAAATCCGTGTAAATGACCACCCTAGTTGTTCGAGTTGTGGAGAATGCAACTGATCTCTTAGCGTTTAGTGGTAGCGGGATCGGGTTTAGGAGCCACGTGGTCTTGTTTCAGCTCGACCAGATCATGGGAAGGCCGCTCCTGGAATATTGTGTGCAGTTCTGGTCACTGCATTATTAAAAAAAAAGGGGACGTTTTGGAATAGCTTTCAGAGGAGATTTACTGGAATGTTGTCACGTAAAGAAGGAATTTCTTACGAGGGAACTGAAGCTGTTTTCCTTGGAGAGAAGTTTGTGAGGTGACTGAATCGAAATATATATGATAATCTGAATATTAGATAGAGTGGACAGTGAGAGCCATTTTACTCTAATGATGAAGGCTAACACAAGGAGACATTATTTTCTATTGAGAGGTGACAGATTTAGGACAGTTATTCCGGATATTTTCTCCAATCACAGAGTAGTAGTAGCATGGAACGGCCTGCCTGAAACAACAACAGACTCGCCGATATTGAGAACATTTAAATGGTCAGTGGACATACATTTGGAAAATAATGGAATAGTGTAGGTTATGTGGGCATCAGATTATTTTCAAAGGTCAGCCTAAAATCGAATGCCTAAGGGCCTGGATTGTGATGTAACGTTCTACATTCTACGTTCTGCGTTCATTGTGAGCACTGTTTGCAAAGCTTTTGTCTGAACAATCGCGTGGCGAGTGACAGACGAGCCTCAGCTAGGGATAATGTGAAATATGCTAAACTCTGTCAAGTTAGTACACATGATCTATAGGACAGGTGCAGGCCAATGCACCTATCCTTTCAGCACCAGTAACACATCATTAGAACATTTTGATTCTCATTTTGCTGCACTCGACATTTAACCACACATGGCTTGGCATTACGTGTGCTCATCTAAATACTTCTTTCAAACTATGAAGGCTTCCACCTTGAGCAACATTCCACTCGTGCGTTCCATGTTGTAACTACTCTCTAAGTGAAAAAAGCCTCAAATCTCCTCTACATCGCTTGACCTTGACTTTAAATCGATGCCACCTGTTCATTGTTCCCTCCCTGAAGGAAGAAAATTTCTTCTTGTCCACCCCATTCATGCTGCTGATAACTTTATATATCTCAATCACTTCCCATCTCTGTCTGCTCTCCTGTCATTCAACCAACCTGAGTTTGTGTAATCGCTCTTCATAAATGAACCTTCTCTGATAAATTCCCACTTCTCCCTCCAAATCATCATTCACCCTTGGTAGTGGAATGACATCACTCCTTGATGTGGATTCTGGAACGTACGCGATACTCTAGTTATGGCCAAACCAACGTTGAATGCAGTTCTACGACGCAATCACTATATTTCGATTAACAAATGCATTTACACCATATGCCGTCTTAATAATTTTATCCAGGAATCCTGACATATTATATAACAGGTCGCACGTTGGCTCAGTCGGTACCACGGCTGCAAGTATCATCAGGGACCTGGGCTTGATATAAAACCTGAGACGACTGTCTGTGAGGAGTTTGCACGTTATCCCCGTTTATGAGTGGGTTTCAGCCTGGTGGTCCTGTTTCCATCCACAGACAAAAGATGTGTAGCTTATGAAGAATTGCCCATAGTGTTCTAGGATGTGCATTTTGTGTGCGATCGCCAGGGAAATTAAGTATTTCAGGAATAAGGGGTGGATCTGGGTGGGATGCTCTTTTAGGGTTGGTGTGTGTTTGTTGGGCCGAATGGCCTGTTGCCATACTGTCGGGATTCCCAAGTGGACAAACACTTTAAGGATCCTCTGTTCCTCGGTGCGGGTCAGAGTTTGGTTGTTCATCATGCATGCTATCTTCTCGTTTGTCCTGACAAAGCACATCTCCTGGCATATCTCCAGGTTGAAATCCATTTACCTCTGATCATCTATCTGCGTCTTCCTGCAAGCTATGACTATCCTCCTCACTATTTATCACCACAACATTTTATTTATGTGTGAAATTATTAATCACGCATCTGATTGTCTTCCAACAAGGATGCATTTGGCTCTTTTGTCAATAAATAGCTTGGAGAGAGGGCTGTTGGACCGAAGACATCACAACTCTACAAGGTCGAAACTTTTCTTTAGTTGATGCCTGTATAAAACATGGAGATAGACAGTTCATTTCCCATAACCATTTGCTCTAAGGCTTTTAATGAGAATGGCCTTTCCAGTTTCGAACTAGGCAATATGTATCATCTGCAAATAATTCAAAGAACCCACAAGAATGAAGGTCAAGAAACAATACAATGAGCACAAAAAAAGTCATTGCGAGTAATGATTATGGCGCGGTGTTGGATAATTATTTTTCGATCTTTCCCTACGCCTATAACATCAATACTTTTAACCGTGAATGTATCTGTGTGTTGCAGGAAATATATCAGGGACTTGGAGTTTTTATTGTTAGAAATTTTTATCTACAATTCATGACTGAGTACTTGTGTCGAGAGACTCTCCGTTTGAACATTTCTATCTATAGAGATGAACGACTGCCTTTTAAATGTTCTTCATGTACTCACTTTAAACAATTTCTCTGGAAGATCATTCTATATGTGCACCACCCTCTGAACAAAAAATGCTGCCCCTCATGTTCGCTCTTATTTTTCCCACTAATCTTAAACTGATGCTATGCATTCCTTGATTCCACAATCTTGGGAAAAAGACAAAGTGAATCAATACTTCTCATGTATATTATTATCTTATATAATTCTTTGAGCTCCCCTCTCTGTCTTGGAAGCGTTATCGTTAGGAGTCCACGCTTGTCCAAACCCTGCCTATATCTCAGACCACTGAGTCCTGGAAACATCCTTGCTAATTTGTTAAGCACTCTTTCCAGTTAAATAACAGTTTTCCTTTAACAATTTGGCCAAAATTGAACACAATGCACCTTGTGCGGCCTCATCAAAATCCTGTACAACTACACTATAACTTTGCAACGTTGGTACTCAGCGGATTAACCAATGAGGATGCCAAACAATTTCTTCATTGCCACATCGACCTGTGGCTGCACTTTCAGAGAACTGTGCACCTGATCTCCAAGGTCCCTCTGTTCTACTAATCTCCTTACAGCCCTACAATTCAGCATGGACGTCCTACATTGATTTGATTTTGAAAAATGCAAGACCTCACACTTAGTTATATTTCACTCCGATTTGCCCGCGTCCCAAGCTGACCAAGTTTCTGTAGCAAGTTCTGATAACCTTATCAATGTGAAGGATATCTCCTATTTTGAACCATCTACAAAATTACTAATCAATCCTTGTACATTCTCTTCCAAATCATTTGCATATATAACAAATAGAAATGAGCATATTCACAGGTCTCCCGTCCAACAAGCATCCTTCCACTATTAAACACTTCTTGCTACCATTAAGAAAAAAGTGCATATAATTTGCCAGATCACCCAGGATCTATGCAATCTTACTTTCCAAAGCAACCTCCCACGTAGAAGATGACCAAAGGCCTTTGCTTGCAAACAAACTGCTCCAATCAACCTCTACATTCTTTGGTCTATTTCCATCAAACTTTGCCTTGCTGCAATTTCGGACTCGAACCTTGGGAACAGTTTTCTCCCTGTCCAGAACAATATTACAGTTATTAGAACCATGGCCACTGGTTTCAAGCTGTTCTGCCACTATCATCTCCGTTATCTGTTTTGCACTATTTTCCAAGATAGATCGAGATTTGCCGCTTGCCGAGTAGGATAGTTGATGTACAGCTTAAAGAAAAGTTCCTGATCGGACTTCACATTTTCACTCCATCTCAGCTCGGAAATGGTCTGTTCGTACTGGCCCACATTCTTAAAATTAAAATCCGCAAGCAAAACAACCTAATTGTTCAAGCAAGCTCCTGAAATGTCCATGTATATTTAGCCCACTGATTCCCGGTGTTTATTTATTTGTTGTTAAGTAAAAATTATGATTTTAATTTTCAAAAATCCTTGTAAATTTTAAACGACAGAGCAGAAGGAAGGCGAGTTTTCAGAGAGTCGAATGGGCAGCCTGGATAGTCTTCTTCCCCAATACACAAAATTTTCTTTCGGACCCACTTAGAGTTCTCTGATAAGAATGGCGTGTCACGGTGGCTCAGTGGTGAGCGCTGCCGTCTCACAGCGCCACGTGACCGGGTTTGGTTCCATCTTCGGGCCACATTCTGAGTGAAGTTTGCGCATTCTATCCGTGTCTGCAATTGTTTCCTCCTGCAATTCTGGTTACACCCTACAATCCAAGGATTTGTCCATGTTAATTTCTGCATAGTGTTCAGGGTTGTGCATGTTAGGTGTACTAGTCAGAGGCAAATCTAGACGAGTGGGAATGGATTTGCTGGAGACTTGTTAGGCTGCAAGGCCTGTATCCCCGCAGTCTGGATTCTAAGATCAGAAAAGCATATGCCAGGAAGGATATGTTGACATTGGAAGAAATGCAATTTTATTTTACGTCAATGATGTCTGGACGTTACGGATAGAAGTTCTCGGGATAGATTGTACAACGAGGCCACTTTTATCAACAATTTTAAAGGGATTTGTGAGGTCTGAAGTGTATCCCAGAGACATAATTCGAAAAACGACAGACAGGAGAAGATGAATTATTTCATTTAACAATTAGCATGCATAGACTGAAAATTATGTCCACGGACTTTAGAATTGACGTTAGCAAATACTTCTACACACAAGGATGGGTGGTAGATGTTTCAAAATGTGTTCCACAAACGGCATTGGATACTGAATTAGATGTTGATCTGAAATTTAAGAGAGACATATTTTGCTCATCCAAAATTAAGCAGGCGTTTGTGCTGTGCAGTAAGGGAACTCAATGTTGAATCCTGAAGACTGCAGGGGACTCCAAGTAGAAGGTTGTTTGTAGATTCAACAGAACCCAGGGAACTCCAGAAAATGAGTTTTGACAGGTCACAGGCGACTATTTCACTTGTGGCTGAAAAGCTGTCATGGGAGAGTGGGGCGTATTGTCATTTAACGTTGGACCTCTGCAAAGTGTTTTGTTGTCTCCAACAATTTTCAAAAGCCCGTGAGGAAAACTAGATTTATTTCCCCGAAGAGGCCTTTTACTGTGTTTTCTAAAGTCAATTTGGAAACGTTGGAAGTTGAAAATCAGTTGCCCTGTGCCTCCAACAAGGAAATGTGAAAACCTGCATAAGCGTGATTTTACAACTGCAAGCCCTGACGACAAAAGCAACCATCCCCGGAAACATTGTGGACTGGGGCTATTGGATTCTCTCGAGTCTTTTTTCCTTCCATCTGCAACATCGATTTTGCGGCATAGAGAATTGTGGCAAATAAAGAAACACTAAAGGCCGTTATTTCTGCGCTGTAAGGAAACACAAGGATCTCAATGTTCTCGTCCCAGATTTCACCATTTGGCAGGACTAATTTAAATTAAACTTTCTATAAATTGGCATCACAAGTACCTGTCCAAAACATGTAGAAATGTCCTGAGGGCTTCTTCCCCCAACACCTTTACAGTCAGTCTCAGAGATTCGCAGATTCAGACACTACAAGAAAAGCCCTTGACATACTGAGTCTGTATCAACTGAAAGCAACACCTACTGTCCATCGACTCTCGTCCCACTTTTCCTCATGAGAGGCATGGCTTCGAATGTTCTGAATTTCAAGTGTTCCTTCACGCACCTTTAAAAATATTATGAGATAACCAGCCTCAACTACTCTCACGGGCAGTTTAAAGACATATCCTCATATATTCTCGAAACCTCGAATGACTTTCACCTTAATATGATGGCCCTGTTCTGTCACACTGAGGCTAAGCGGAAGAAGATTCTTTTGTTCAGCTTACCCACGTCTATCCGAAGCTTGCTCACATCAGTGACATCCAATTTAAACCTTCACTGCTCCAAACTATTCAAGTACACTATCCAACCTCTCTTCATTCCAAACTGATCCATCCCGAGTAACGTCCGGCTGAATCTTCGTTTCAACTCCTCTTCACTGGAATCAAATCCAACCTAAACTCTGGAGACTAGAAATATGCAGTCTCCATCAGTGCCCCACTTAATGTCCTGCTCATCCCCAAAAGAAGTGGAAACTGAAATTAACTTTCCTTATAATTCCCGCATAGAGTACGACAACTTTAGACAACATATCCCTTCCCAAAACCTGTGCCACCAAAGATGAGACATAATTAAGGGCAATGATGGAATACCCCCATTTGCTGAATTGTATGCTCATCAAATGTCAATTATGAAATTTGACAGTTTAGCAACTCACCATTCGTCGACACATAATACCAAAATTTCTCTCCCTCGCTCTATCCATTGGCCATGATGGAGTATCACAGCTGTGTGTACCATCTATCAGATACGCTGCTTTAATTGTATAGGCTCTTAAGGCAGCATCATACAAACACATGATCATTATGAACACGAAGGTCAGCATCTTTGCAGATAGGATTAGAGAGGAAAACTTCCTGTTACTTCTTTCAATTGGTAAATCACGCCATGACGAGGCAAGTTAGGCCGCAAAAGGCAGCTGTCGCTTTTTACTACTGCACCAAATCGTCTGCCTGCCCAGCCTTCTTGAAGGAACTGTGTGTATGAACACCCCTGATCCTCTGTGCTTGATAAATCATTGAAAGAAGACACGTCAGATCGGGGAGAATCTCGCCAAGTTAGAGACAAAACAGGGTCAGTAGCATGACGGTGGTGATGGAATTTGTGAATGACTGGAAAGAAGCGGCGTACCGCAGGAAAACACACTAAGTCCCTTCCTTGTTTGCAATGCTATGTGAAGAATGTCGATGAAAACATAAGGGATGACAAGAAAGTATTCCAGATGGCGCCAAATCGGTCAAGTGATTGACAGAACGTCAGCAGTCTGATGCGTTAGGAGGACGCTAATGGACTGGGCAGATCAGTGGCATTTGATAATTGATCCTGTTGAACTTGAGCTTTTCAAGAAGTAACGAGATAAGGGAGTACTCAATGAAACGCTGGACTCCAGGCAGCTCAAACTGTTCTTGCACTTTGCGTCGGCAAGATCACTGACGGTGGGAGATCAGATTAATAGGGTAATGGGGATGAGATATCGGAAATTTGATTCAACATTCGCATCATCAAATCGAAAAGGCGATGCCATAGGTGATCGAACGCTGGACTGTTCATTCAGGTACCCAGGTCACGTTCTGGGGACCCGGTTCTGGTCCTGCTCTCTGAAAATAGTGGTATTCATTATTTTAAAAAATCCAGAAATAAGAGCTGATGATAACGAAGAACCCATTGTCGCTGATTGAAAAAAAAGCACATTTGCTTCCTGACTGACTTTTCTGGAAGGGTACTACCATCCTTCCCTGGAAATTTCTATATAAGACTCCAGACACACAGCAATATTGTTTGCTCTTAACTGCCTTTTGGGCCGGTAGATATGCACAATAAATGCTGGCTTGTGCAGCGATAGACTGAAAGACTGAAACAACATCATATGGAAGTGATGATGACAATGAAATATGGTGAAGCAAACTGTTAAAAAGGCTAGCTCAGAACCCAACAAGACATGCATCAAATGGACAAGTGAGAAGGAATGTTAGATTAATTTAGAAAATAGATTTTATAGCGTTCAATTCAGATAAAAGGAAAGTGTTGTATTTTGGGAAGGTAAATGACTGCAGGATATTAACATGTAACAGTCGGATCTGGGGGCCGTATTGTCGAATACTGAGCCCTAGCAGTGAGATAAGCAGTTCCTTGAAAGTAGCAGCATGAATTGAAAGACTGGTGAAGAAATTGTTTTACATGCTGACCGCTGGGGAGAGTATAAGGTCCTGGAGTTGCTGACGTCATGTTATGACTGTCCAAATCAGTGGAATATCAAATATTTTTATTATTGTGCACAATTCTTGTCGCCATGTGTGAGGACACAATTTTGAACAACGAACATTACAGCCCAGTACAGGCCCTTTGAGCCTCGATGCTGCGCCGACCTGTGGAAACGATTTGAAGCCTATCCATCCGATACTATTCCATTTTCGCCCATATCTTTGTCTAATGACCATGCAAATTCTCTTAACGACTGTTAATTTTACAGGTAGTGCTTTCGGTGCTTCGACAACTCTCTGAGCAACAAAACTACTTCTGACCTAAGTGGTCACAAAACTGTCACCCATCAATTTACAGCTGTGTAGCCTCGTAATAGCCATCACAATCAGAGAAAGAAAAGTATCTCACTCTTCCCCCTATCTAAACGTCTGACTTTCTTTTTTATCTCAATTAAGACAACTCTCGATCGTCTTTTCTCTAATGCAAACAGCCTCAAGTTCCTCAGGCGCTCATCATATGGCCATCGCTCCATATTGTGCAAGATCTAGTACGTCTCCTCTAAAGTCGTTCAAAACCATTCCTATCATTTGTCTTTTGCAGGGAAAATAACTGTCTGCAATGCTCCAAATGCGGCCGCACGAGAGGTTTGTACAGCTTCAAAATGGCCTTGAGACTCCAAACCTCAATCACTCCACCAAAACTGCTGATATACCGAATGCCTTCTTATGAACCACATCATCCTGGCTGGAAACTTCCACAGATCCATGTACATGGACACCTACATCTCTTTAATCATCTGCACCACCATGAATGTTAGCCCATTTGTCTTTATTCCTGTTGCTTCCGCCAAAGTGAATCACTTCACACTTTTCTGCTTACACTCAATTTGCCACCTGTCAGCACAGCTGTGCAGTTCATCTATTTCCCTTAAAACCTACAAAATTCATCAGCACTTTCCAAAATGCCACCGACTGTAGCGTACGCGCCAGTTTACTTAAACTTCCTCCTACTTCATCCTTGTGGACATTTATAAAAAGGGCAATCATCATTGGCCTCAAAAAAGTTTCTGGCTGTAATCATTAGTAACTGTGTTCCAGTATCTGCATTTCCCATTAACTGTGTCTTTTTTCAGCTAGACAATTTCTGATGCAAACAGCATCAGACCCATGCCTAGTGCTTTGTACAATAGCCTTCCGCGGGAAAACTTACCAAACGCCTTCCCAAAACCTGTAGATGCAACATCAAACGCTTTACCCTCATCTGTCTGTTTGGTCACTACCTCAAGGAACACGAGAATGTTTGAGAGGCACGACCTATCATTCAGAAAACCGTTTTGACTGTCCCAAATCAAATTATTCGTCTCTAGATGATTCTCAGTCCCATCTCTTGCAACATTTTCAATCTATTGACACACAATCAAAGTAAGGCTCACTGACCAAAAATTGCCAGTGTTGTCCACAGTTCCCTCCTTGAACAAGCGGGCATTTACTGTCCTCCAGTTTTCTGGTACTATTCCTGTTGATATGGACACCTTAAACAAAAAAAGCTAAAGACTCTGCAATCTACTTTCAGATAATTTAATTTTGATCTCGCTCTTTGTGCACTTTCCCTGCTGCATTTTTCTATTCTCTGTTTTATTCCCCAATGCACATTGGGTGTTCTGATCTTCCTGTCGTGCATGTAAGACAAAACGTTTCACAGTATCTGGGTGTATGTGTCAATGATAAAGCAAATGTAATCGAAATAGTGAAGGTTTGGAGGGATATACAAACGAAGCAATTGGGACTACGTTGATTCAGGAAATCTGTTCTGCATGGAAGATTTACACCAAACAGTCAATTTCCATGCGATGTGACTCTATTAACCCAGTTGTGTTCATGCCCTCTTAACCGTATCATCTCTCTGTCATGCTGCCGACGCGTAGCATTGGATGTGCCGAACGCTGTCCTGTGTTCTTCATAAATAAAGGAAATACAGAAAGAATTCGGGTTTACCTGGCAACAGAGATCTAAATGTGGTTTATTGGCATGATAGAGGAGCAAGCAAGGGTATTTCGGTTTACTGATACACAGTGGAATAACTCAGGAATATGTTCTTCACCCCAATATTTACAACACTCCTGAGGGACCTTGATAATAAAGTGGTGTGCGATACTGCAGTTTGTTTATGACGCTACGATTGGGGCAGTGATGACGACGGTATTCAGGCTGCTGGATAATGCAGACGGATTTGCCCTCTAAAAATGTGGGAAGAAATGCTATGACATCATAACCAAAGCATCCATTAGTACTGCGAAGCTCACGATTTTATAGATGCAGGTAAAGACAGAAAGCCAGATATTGAGATTCACGCAAAATGGAAAAGAGAGACAGAGATAGAATGACTGGTACGCGACGTGAAAGTTAGATAGACTGAGAGCTCAGATTACTTACAACGTGAAAACAGGCCCTTTGGCCCAACAAGTCCACACCGACCCGCTGAAACGCAACCTACCCAAAGCCCTACATTTAACCCTTACCTAACACGACGGGCAATTTAGCATGGCCAATTCACCTGATCCGCACATCTTTGGAATGTGGGAAGAAACCCACACAGACACAGGAAGAAGGTACAAACTCCACACAGTTAGTCGCCTCAGGCAGGAATTGAACCTGTGTCACTGGCGCTGTGAGGCATCAGTGCTAACTGTGCCACCGTGCCACCCACAGTGCGGCCTGCATTTGCTTTATCATTGACACATACACCCAGATACTGTGAAACGTTTTGTAGGCGGCACGGTGGCACAGTGGCAAATTAGGTAGATAGAGAGATAGATAGATAGACAGACAGATAGGTAGATGCATAGGTAGATCGATAGATAGCTGGATAGATAGCAGATCGGCAGATAGATGTAAAACAGGTCGGTTGATACATAGATAGATAGATGGATAGATAAATAGGCAGACAGATTGAGAGTTAGATAGATGGAGAGAGGGACACATGGACAGATGGATAGATAGGTCGATACATAGAAAGATAGGCAGATACGTAGATGCATAGAGAGATATGTAGATAAATGGATAGATATATATATAGACAGACAGATATATAAATAGATAGATACGTAGACAGACAGACAGATAGATAGATAGATAGATAGATAGATAGATAGATAGATAGATAGATAGATAGATAGATAGATAGATAGATAGATAAATAGATAGATAGATAGATAGTTAGATAGATAGATAGATATATATGCAGGCAGATAGACATGAAAACAGATAGGAGATAGATAGATACATAGATGGATAGATAGATAGATAAATATATAGATAGATAGATTGATAGACAGATAGATAGATAGAGAGAGAGAGAGAGAGAGATAGATAAATGGATAGATAGTTAGTGAGATAGATAGAAAGATAGATCGATAGATAGATAGGTCAACAGATAGATAGACAAACAGCTAGACAGAGAGAATGACAGGTTAAGAGACGGACAGATAGATAGATCGGTGTATATATAGATCGATAGATGGTTAGATAAATAGATAGACAAATTGAGTGATAGAGAGGTAGACAGATGGACAGTCAGACAGATAGATAGACAGGTAGACAGATAGATAGATAGACGGATAGATAGATAGATAGATAGATAGATAGATAGATA